>NC_053425.1:53737537-53807801 GCF_007990345.1 Gossypium hirsutum | reverse complement strand
TGCAAATTCCCCTAAGATAGGGCCGCCATGACAAGGAAGGATGGGTAAAACATGTCATGAAACATGTTTTGTTAGTGGAAGAATAAAATAAGGAGTATGGGTAATAAAGAAATGGAAAACAAAAGAAAAAAAAATGTGTGTGTAGTGTTTGTCCCCCCATTGCCGTGAGCTAAACAGAGAAAGGGGGAATTTTGTTCATCCTTTTCTCATCTTCATGCTTGCCAAAAACTAGAGAGAAAAACAAAGAAAAATTTCTCATCCTTTGGTTCATCCTTGGCCAAAAATTTAAGGAGGAAAGAAGAAGAAAGGTGAAGAGATTCGGCCATGCATGTAGCTAGGCTAAGGTATGTTTGATGATGTTCCATGAGAGGCATGCATGTTTTAGTTGTTAGCTTGAGTTCTACCTAACCCATGGTCTAAATCTTGCTATGTGATGGAAATGGCACTGACCATGGATGAATCATTCTTGGTTGATGTTTGATGTTGTGGTATGAGGCATGAGGATGAGTTAAGATTCGGCCTAGGTGGAGGTTGTGTTAATGCCATTGCATGCAAAATATGAAGCTTGTTAATGATGCATGTGATGATGGCTTGATGATTCTTGAACCTCCTTTTTAGCATTTTTTGTTGTGTGAGCACATATGTGCATTGGTTGCTAAATGGAGAAGAATCGGCTAGCAAGATGTGTGCTAAGGCCGAATGTAACTTTGCATGTTAATGAGCAATGCATGTGTTAAATTGATGAAAAGGGGGAGGATGCTTTACTATGTGTACATGTGTGTATTAAGTGTTGAAATCGACCCCAAAAATGGACATGCATATTCGGTCAAGGGCAAAAATTAGCTAATATGTGTGTTGATGCATATTTTGCATGTATGAGACTTAAATGTCTAAGGTATAAATATGGGCTAAGTGCCTTGTGTTCATCTTTGATGCCTAAAATGATGAAATCAATTTATTTGTTGATTAAGCTCAAGAGCAAAGGGAAATAAAACCGATAAAGGGAAGGAAAAAGTGGTTGAATAGCTAGCGGAATCGTTCGACAACACCGAGGTAAGTTCTTGAGTAAGAGAGCTTAAATTTCGATGTGATTAAATCATGCTCTATGTGTGGCTATTGAGCCGAATTGCAAGGACAATATGTGCCTTGTGTTTGAGTTTCGTAAACGAAAATGAAATATGAATGTGCTATGAATTATTGTTAGATGTGCATGATTAATTGAATGCTGTCCGGGCTAAGTCCCGAAGGCTTTGTGCTAATGAATATATCCGGATTAAGATCCGAAGGCCTTTGTGCGAGATACTAAATCCGGGTTAAGTCCCGAAGGCATTCGTGCGAGTTATTAAATCCGGGTTAAGTCCCGAAGGCATTCGTGCGAGTTATTAAATCCGGGTTAAGTCCCGAAGGCATTCGTGCGAGTTGTTAAATCCGGGTTATGTCCCGAAGGCATTGTGTGAGTCACTAAACCGGGCTATGTCCGAAGGCATTGAACGAGGAGCTATATCTGGTTAAATCCCGAAGTACGTGGTTTGGTAATGAATGAGCTTGCTGTAAAATTCCAGCGAATACTCGAAAAACATCCCAATATGGGGATATGTTACGTATGTGTTGAATTTAATCGAGCCTTACAAATAAATGTTCGCTCAGTTGATAAACGAGCTACCGGCCTTCGGCCAAGTTAGTTTATTGTGTATGTACATAATGGTTGTTAATGTTGTGAAGCAAGTTTGATATCGGTAAATGCGTATTATGAAATATTCCGTTTAGCTAAACGTGTGCTATTCTTTGTGCATGCTGGAATTCCTTGCTCAAACTTACTAAGCATAAATTGCTTACTCGTTACATTGCTCCTCTGTTTATAGATTTTTGGTTCTCCAGCTATCGGACTCGGATCTTGAAGTCGAAGTCGCCCACACTATCAAAGGCTCTTTTGGGTACTATTTTGGTTGAATTTTGTTATGGCATGTATAGGATACCCATTGTTGTCTTTCGAGTACTTTATGAAATGTAAAAATGTACAGCCATGCGAAAATGGCTTGTAGAAGTGGAGTATGGCATTAGACCATTCGTATTTATGAATGTATAGATGGTTTCATGATGTAACTATGTGGGAATGGAAGTGTGAGCAAATGATCAGCCACTAGAATGGCTAAGTATGATCATATGTGGGCTTATGTATGACAAGGCCCTAGTTGGTCCATGAAACCCCAAATTAGGTAAGGTTCACTTTGAAAACAGAAGCTGATAGCAGCAGTGGTGTGGATTGGAAAAATCACAAGAATTCGTAGGAGTGGAATTAAATAGTGAATAAATTATGTAATCGAACCTTGATGAATCTACTTTCATATGGAAGTAACGAAACAATTATAGGAACAGTACAGATAGAGATATTCGGGTTCTTGTGGAACAGGGCCAGAACAGTTTCTGGATTCACTGTTCCGCCTTTGGAAATTCACTATAAATTGACCAGAGATAATTAGGGTCATACCATATATGTATGGATTCCTCTCTGAGTCTAGTTTCCATAGAAACAAACAGCATCAGTATTGAAGCTCTGTGCAGAGAGATATCGCAGTCGTAATGGGAAAAGGTCAGTGTAGTCGACCCTGTAACATGGGAGACTTTGACTAATAAACTGTACTAGTTGGCCCGACCAAAAATTCTAGAAAAAAATCCATAGGTGGGGACATGAGTCTAGTTTCAGGGAAAAATCACAAAACTGATTTTTGAGTTGTGAAACTCAAGATATGATTTTTGAAGCGACTAGTACTCAGACTGGGCAGTGTCTGGAAAAATTTTTCAAAGTTTGTTAACATCTCGTGTCCGACTCCGGTGTCGGTCTCGGGTTCGGGGTGTTACATTTATTGGTATCAGAGCTACGGTTTAGTCGATTCTAGGACTACCGTAATGTTTTGGTCTAGCTATACATGCCATTTTATGTGATTACTTGATAGTGTGGTGATTTCCGACAATTGTAAATGTGTTTATTTATAGTAATGGATCCCGATCGTGACCGAGAGGTAGCTGATGATCTTGAGAGTGTAGCGCCTGCTCCCGCACAAGGGACAGTGCCGGCAAACTCTCAACCTAATGCTAGTAATCAGAATGATGAAGCTAGACAAGCATTCTATAGCGTGATGAATGATTGGTTTAACCAATACATTCGAACTAATATGGCTGTTCACAACCTCCATTCCCGAACAAATACTACCCCCGCACCTACAATACCGCCGGTAACGGACCAAATAAGGTCACATAAGCCACCAGTTGACAGAATCCGAAAACATGGGGCTACTGAATTTAAGGCTATGGATAGCGATGATGCCGAGCAAGCTGAATTTTGGCTGGACAACACTATCCGGGTACTCGATGAGCTATCTTGTACACCCGATGAATGCCTAAAGTGTGCTATCTCCTTGCTACGTGATTCTGCCTATTATTGGTGGAGTACTCTGACTTCTATTGTGCCCCGAGAGCAAGTAACTTGGGAGTTTTTCCAAACTGAGTTTCGGAAAAAGTATATCAGTCAGAGATTTGTTGATCAAAAACGGAAGGAATTTCTTGAGCTTAAGCAAGGCTCCATGTCGGTTACTGATTACGAGCGAAAATTTGTTAGACTTAGCAAATACGCTCGGGAATGTGTTTCGTCCGAAGCTATTATGTGTAAACGCTTCGAGGATGGGCTGAATGAAGATATAAAGATGTTCGTTGGCGTTCTTGAAATACGAGAGTTCGTGGTACTTGTTGAACGAGCTTGTAAAGCCGAAGAGCTTAGAAAAGAAAAGCAAAGAGTTGATGAGGGAACTGGAGAGTTTCGTAAAAGATCCTCGGGAAGGTCTCTTCAACAGACATCGAAGAGATTTCGAGATGATGCGGGCCAGTTTAGAGGCACTTCGGGCCTTTTGGACGAGATCGTGATCGACCCCCTGTGGGTACACGAGGCACTTCGGTCGCCAGTGTTGGGAATGAACGTCGAGACAGGACGAAATGCCGATATTGCGGTAAATGGCATTCGGGGAGTTGTAGATTTCCTGACCGCTCCTGTTACAAATGCGGATCAGTGAACCACTTCATTAAAGATTGCCCGAGGTTGTCGGGGCAGAATGCAAATCAGAGTGGGAGACCGGGTGCTACCACTGCTCGAGGTAGACCATCTGGAAATATGGGCAATGCTGGTGGTGGTCAGAGAGGATCTAGAGATGATATAACCAGATCCGAAGCCCGTGCGCCTGCTAGAGCTTATGCTATACGTGCCCGCGAGGATGCTTCTTCGCCTGATGTTATTACCGGTACATTCACCCTATTTGATACTAATGTAATTGCTTTGATTGACCTCGGTTCTACTCATTCTTACATATGTGAAACCTTAGCATCCAGTAAGACTTTACCTATTGAGTCTACTGAGTTAGTAATTCGGGTGTCAAATCCCTTGGGTCGTTACGTGCTTGTCGACAAAGTGTGTAAGAAATGTCCCCTGGAAATTCGAGGTTCCTGTTTTCCAGCGGACTTGATGCTTTTGCCGTTTGATGAATTTGATGTTATCCTTGGGTTGGATTGGTTGACCGCGCATGATGCGATTGTGAATTGCAAGAGCAAGACTATTGATTTGAGGTGCGCAAATAACGAAGTAGTCCGAATTGAGTCTGCGGACTTGGAGGGGATGCCAGCTGTAATATCAGCAATGTTGGCACAGAAATATGTAAGAAAAGGGTGCGAAGCATACCTTGCATATGTGCTTGATGACAAAGAATTAGAAAAGAAACCCGAATCTGTGCCGGTGGTTTGTGAATACCCGGATGTTTTTCCGGAAGAATTACCGGGTTTACCACCTGTTCGGGAGGTAGAGTTTGGTATTGAGCTTGTACCTGGGACTACGCCTATTTCGATAGCTCTGTATCGTATGGCACCAACCGAGTTAAAGGAGTTGAAAGCTCAGTTGCAAGAACTGACGGATAGAGGTTTGGCTCGACCAAGTTTCTCACCTTGGGGTGCACCAGTATTGTTCGTGAAAAAGAAGGACGGAACCATGAGGTTGTGCATTGACTATCGTCAGCTGAATAAAGTGACGATAAAGAACAAATATCCGTTGCCGCGCATCGATGATTTGTTCGACCAACTGAAGGGAGCCTCAGTGTTCTCAAAAATAGATTTGAGATCGGGCTATTATCAGTTGCGAATCCGAGATTCAGATATTCCCAAAACTGCCTTCAGAACGAGATATGGTCACTACGAATTCTTAGTGATGCCGTTTGGGCTCACTAATGCCCCTGCAGTATTTATGGATTTGATGAATCGGATCTTCAGACCGTATTTGGATCGGTTTGTAGTGGTGTTCATTGATGACATTTTGGTCTATTCAAGAGACGAGACCGAACATGCTGAGCATCTGAGGCTAGTGCTGCAAATGTTGCGGGATAAGCAGTTACATGCTAAGTTCAGTAAGTGTGAGTTCTGGTTAAGAGAGGTTAGCTTCTTGGGTCATGTGGTATCCGCGTCGGGTATTCGAGTTGACCCGAATAAAATTTCAGCCATACTTGACTGGAAACCTCCGAGAAATGTTACTGAAGTTCGGAGCTTTTTGGGGCTCGCCGGTTATTACCGACGATTTGTGAAAGGTTTCTCGATGATAGCCACACCAATGACGAAGCTACTTCAAAAGGATGTTAAGTTCGAGTGGACGGAGAAATGTCAGAAAAGTTTCGACCAACTGAAAACTCATTTGACTGAAGCTCCAATTTTGGTGCAACCCGAATCAGGTAAAGAGTTTGTCATTTATAGTGACGCATCCCTACTTGGGTTGGGTTGCGTATTGATGCAAGAAGGTCGAGTCGTGGCCTATGCGTCGAGACAATTGAAGCCACACGAGAGGAATTATCCGACCCATGATCTCGAACTAGCTGCCATCGTGTTTTGCTTTAAAAATATGGCGACATTATCTGTTTGGTGAGAAGTGCCATGTATTTTCGGATCACAAAAGTCTCAAATATTTGATGACTCAACGAGACTTGAATCTGCGACAAAGACGTTGGCTTGAGTTGTTGAAAGATTACGAGCTTGTCATTGATTACCACCCGGGAAAGGCTAACGTGGTTGCGGACGCCTTAAGCCGGAAGTCATTGTTTGCTTTACGAGCGATGAACGTGCATTTGTCTGTTCTACCAGACAGTGTGTTAGTAGCTGAATTAAAAGCTAAACCATTATTGACTCACCAAATTCGTGAAGCTCAGAAAGTCGATGATGAATTGGTTGCAAAACGGGCTAAGTGTTTTCCGAACGAGGAATCGGAGTTTCAAATTGATGATGATGATTGTTTGAGGATCAGAAATCATTTGTGTGTTCCAAGGAATTCGGAACTCATTTCGATGATTCTGAACGAAGCCCATTGTAGCCGAATGTCAATTCACCCGGGGAGTACGAAAATGTACAACGATTTGAAACGTCAATTTTGGTGGCATGGTATGAAACGGGACATCTCCGACTTTGTTTCGAGATGTTTAATATGTCAACAAGTGAAAGCGGAACATCAAGTGCTTTCAGGATTACTCCAGCCGATCATGATACCCGAGTGGAAATGGGATCGAGTCACAATGGACTTTGTGTCCGGACTGCCCTTGTCAGCAAGTAAGAGGGTTGCGATATGGGTTATTGTTGATAGACTGACTAAGTCGGCTCATTTCATCCCCGTATGTACGGATTTTTCATTGGATAAACTAGCTGAATTGTACGTTTATCAAATTGTGAGATTACACGGGGTACCTGTTTCTATCGTGTCGGATAGAGATCCGAGATTCACCTCACGATTTTGGAAGAAATTGCAAGAAGCTCTGGGTACTAAGCTGCATTTTAGCACTGCTTTTCACCCCCAAACCGATGGTCAATCCGAGCGGATAATTCAGATACTTGAGGATATGTTGAGATGTTGCATCCTCGAGTTCAGTAGTTCATGGGAACGGTATTTACCTTTGATTGAATTCGCTTACAACAATAGTTTTCAATCAAGTATTAAGATGGCACCTTATGAGGCTTTGTACGGTCGTAAATGCCGTACACCATTGTTTTGGACCGAGCTCGGTGAAAGCAAAATTTTCGGAGTTGATTTGATTAGAGATGCTGAACAGAAAGTAAAGGTAATCCGTGAAAGTCTGAAGGTAGCCACGGATCGTCAGAAATCGTACGCAGATTTGAAACGAAAAGACATCGAGTATCAGGTGGGAGACAAAGTGTTCCTTAAGGTTTCACCTTGGAAAAAGATACTCAGGTTCGGCCGTAAGGGCAAGTTGAGCCCAAGATTCATTGGGCCGTACAAAATCTCCGAACGAGTTGGTCCGGTTGCATATAGATTGATTTTGCCCCCGGAGCTTGAAAAGATTCATGACGTCTTTCATGTTTCGATGCTTCGACGCTATCGATTTGATCCATCGCATATAAAATTAGCCCATCAGAGGTTGAAATTCAAGTCGACATGAGCTATGAAGAAGAACCGATGCGTATCCTAGCTCGTGAAGTGAAGGAGTTGCGAAACAAAAGAGTTCCGCTAGTAAAGGTGTTATGGCTCAAACACGGGATCGAGGAAGCAACTTGGGAGACCGAGAGCTCGATGAAAGAACGATACCCAAACCTATTTACCGGTAAGATTTTCGGGGACGAAAATTTCTTAAGTGGGGGAGAGTTGTGACAGCCCAAAGTTGACCCTAGTCGGGAAGTGGTTTCGGGACCGCTAAACCGAGTCACCGAAATGTTTGAATGTGATACTTATTGTGTAGAATATGTAATTATGAATGTGTGAAAATTTCAAGCTTCAATTTGGTTGATTTCATGTGAATTTAGTCAATAGGACTTATGTGAGAAAATTCTAAAATGTGATAGGTCAATGTGTGAGGACCTATTAGTGCATATGGACAAAGGGGGGACTTGCATGTCAAATTCCCCCCTAAAGAGTAGTGGCCGGCCATGACAAGGAAGGATGGGTAAAACATGTCATGAAACATGTTTTGTTAGTGGAAGAATAAAATAAGGAGTATGGGTAATAAAGAAATGGAAAACAAAAGAAAAAAAAATGTGTGTGTAGTGTTTGTCCCCCCATTGCCGTGAGCTAAACAAGAGAAAGGGGGAATTTTGTTCATCCTTTTCTCATCTTCATGCTTGCCAAAAACTAGAGAGAAAAACAAAGAAAAAATTTTCTCATCCTTTGGTTCATCCTTGGCCAAAAATTTTAAGGAGGAAAGAAGAAGAAAGGTGAAGAGATTCGGCCATGCATGTAGCTAGGCTAAGGTATGTTTGATGATGTTCCATGAGAGGCATGCATGTTTTAGTTGTTAGCTTGAGTTCTACCTAACCATGGTCTAAATCTTGCTATGTGATGGAAATGGCACTTGACCATGGATGAATCATTCTTGGTTGATGTTTGATGTTGTGGTGATGAGGCATGAGGATGAGTTAAGATTCGGCCTAGGTGGAGGTTGTGTTAATGCCATTGCATGCAAAATATGAAGCTTGTTAATGATGCATGTGATGATGGCTTGATGATTCTTGAACCTCCTTTTTAGCATTTTTGTTGTGTGAGCACATATGTGCATTGGTTGCTAAATGGAGAAGAATCGGCTAGCAAGATGTGTGCTAAGGCCGAATGTAACTTTGCATGTTAATGAGCAATGCATGTGTTAAATTGATGAAAAGGGGGAGGATGCTTTACTAGTGTGTACATGTGTGTATTAAGTGTTGAAATCGACCCCAAAAATGGACATGCATATTCGGTCAAGGGCAAGAAATTAGCTAATATGTGGTGTTGATGCATGATTTTTGCATGTATGAGACTTTAATGTCTAAGGTATAAATATGGGCTAAGTGCCTTGTGTTCATCTTTTGATGCCTAAAATGATGAAATCAATTTATTTGTTTGATTAAGCTCAAGAGCAAAGGGGAAATAAAACCGATAAAGGGAAGGAAAAAGTGGTTGAATAGCTAGCGGAATCGTTCGACAACACCCGAGGTAAGTTCTTGAGTAAGAGAGCTTAAATTTCGATGTGATTAAATCATGCTCTATGTGTGGCTATTGAGCCGAATGTGCAAGGACAATATGTGCCTTGTGTTTGAGTTTCGTAAACGAAAATGAAATATGAATGTGCTATGAATTATTGTTAGATGTGCATGATTAATTGAATGCTGTCCGGGCTAAGTCCCGAAGGCTTTGTGCTAAGTGAATATATCCGGATTAAGATCCGAAGGCCTTTGTGCGAGATACTAAATCCGGGTTAAGTCCCGAAGGCATTCGTGCGAGTTATTAAATCCGGGTTAAGTCCCGAAGGCATTCGTGCGAGTTATTAAATCCGGGTTAAGTCCCGAAGGCATTCGTGCGAGTTGTTAAATCCGGGTTATGTCCCGAAGGCATTGTGTGAGTCACTAAAACCGGGCTATGTCCCGAAGGCATTTGAACGAGGAGCTATATCCGGTTAAATCCCGAAGGTACGTGGTTTGGTAATGAATGAGCTTGCTGTAAAATTCCAGCGAATACTCGAAAAACATCCCAATATGGGGATATGTTACGTATGTGTTGAATTTAATCGAGCCCTTACAAATAAATGTTCGCTCAGTTGATAAACGAGCTACCGGCCTTCGGCCAAGTTAGTTTATTGTGTATGTACATAATGGTTGTTAATGTTGTGAAGCAAGTTTGATATCGGTAAATTGCGTATTATGAAATATTCCGTTTAGCTAAACGTGTGCTATTCTTTGTGCATGCTGGAATTCCTTGCTCAAACTTACTAAGCATAAATTGCTTACTCGTTACATTGCTCCTCTGTTTTATAGATTTTTGGTTCTCCAGCTATCGGACTCGGGATCTTGAAGTCGAAGTCGCCCACACTATCAAAGGCTCTTTTGGGTACTATTTTGGTTGAATTTTGTTATGGCATGTATAGGACTACCCATTGTTGTCTTTCGAGTACTTTATGAAATGTAAAAGTGTACAGCCATGCGAAAATGGCTTGTAGAAGTGGAGTATGGCATTAGACCATTCGTATTTATGAATGTATAGATGGTTTCATGATGTAACTATGTGGGAATGGAAGTGTTGAGCAAATGATCAGCCACTAGAATGGCTAAGTATGATCATATGTGGGCTTATGTATGACAAGGCCCTAGTTGGTCCATGAAACCCCAAATTAGGTAAGGTTCACTTTGAAAACAGAAGCTGATAGCAGCAGTGGTGTGGATTGGAAAAATCACAAGAATTCGTAGGAGTGGAATTAAATAGTGAATAAATTATGTAATCGAACCTTGATGAATCTACTTTCATATGGAAGTAACGAAACAATTATAGGAACAGTACAGATAGAGATATTCGGGTTCTTGTGGAACAGGGCCAGAACAGTTTCTGGATTCACTGTTCCGCCTTTGGAAATTCACTATAAATTGACCAGAGATAATTAGGGGTCATACCATATATGTATGGATTCCTCTCTGAGTCTAGTTTCCATAGAAACAAACAGCATCAGTATTGAAGCTCTGTGCAGAGAGATATCGCAGTCGTAATGGGAAAAGGTCAGTGTAGTCGACCCCTGTAACATGGGAGACTTTGACTAATAAACTGTACTAGTTGGCCCGACCAAAAATTCTAGAAAAAAATCCATAGGTGGGGACATGAGTCTAGTTTCAGGGAAAAATCACAAAACTGATTTTTGAGTTGTGAAACTCAAGATATGATTTTTGAAGCGACTAGTACTCAGACTGGGCAGTGTCTGGAAAAATTTTTCAAAGTTTGTTAACATCTCGTGTCCGACTCCGGTGTCGGTCTCGGGTTCGGGGTGTTACATTTGTGGTCCCGAAAGTACTATTCTAACTAGGGTCTAAATCAGACTGTTACACTTGAGATCGGGTTAATACCAGTTGCAAGTTAAAGACTTAGATTTTCCAAAGACTACATTTAGGACAAGCTATTGACACTACGATTTTCTTGTTGTGCCTTTTGGACTAACAAATGCACTTATAGTTTTTATGGACTTGATGAACTATATATTCTGGCCGTATTTAGACAGATTTGTAGTAGTGTTTATTGATGACATTTTAATTTACTCTCGGGACAAATCTGAGCATGCTGAGCATTTGAGAATCGTGCTACAAACTTTGAGAGATAAATAGTTGTTTGAAAAATTTAACAAATGTGAGTTTTGGCAACAAAAGTTAGGTTTTCTGGACATATAGTTTCAACCGCGGGTATCTGAGTTGACCCGAGCAAAATTTCTGCGATTATAGATTGGAAGCCTCCAAGAAATGTATCCAAAGTCTGTAGTTTTCCGGGACTAGCTGGCTATTATAGACGATTTGTGAAAGGCTTCTCAATGATTGCAACACCAATTACACAATTTCTTAAAAAGGATGTTAAATTTGGGTGGTTAGAAAAGTGTCAGTAGAGCTTCGAGTAGTTGAAAGCATTATTGATAGAGGCACCAATGTTAGTTCAGCCTGAGTCAGGTAAAGAATTCGTAGCTTACAGTGATGCATCATTAAATGGCCTGGCTTTTCTTTTGATGTAGGAAGGCAAATTTGTAGCTTGTGCCTCGAGACAATTGAAGCCACATGAAAAGAATTATCTGACACACGATCTAGAGTTAGCTGCAATAGTGTTTGTATTGAAAATTTGGCGTCATTATTTTTTTGGTGGGAAATGTCATATTTATACTGACCAAAAAAGATTGAAATATCTAATGACACAGAAGCATTTGAATTTGAGACAAAGGAGATGGTTAGAATTGTTAAAAGACTATGAATTAGTGATTGACTATCATCCGGGGAAAGCGAACATAGTTCCTGATGCTTTGAATCAAAAGTCCTTATTTACTTTACGTACTTTGAACACATAGTTAGCTTTGTTTGACAACGGTTCGATAGTAGCTGAGTTGAAAGTGAGACCGCTATTTCTACAGTAGATTTGTGAGACTCAAAAATTTGATAATGAATTGCAAGCAAAACGAGCTCAGTGTGAGTCGACTTCTGATTTAGAGTTTCAAATAGGGCCTGATGACTGTTTGATGTTTCGTGATAGAATATGTGTACCAAGAAACTCTGAGCTCATTCAGAAGATTCTAAACGAAGCACACAGTAGTTGTTTATTAATACATCTGGGAAGTACAAAAATGTATAACAATTTGAAATAATTTTATTGGTGGCATGGCATGAAATGAGATATCTTAGAATTTGTTTCAAAATTTTTGGATTGTCAGCAAGTCAAAGCTGAGCATCAAGTGGTGTCAAGTTTATTACAACCTATTATGATTCTTGACTGGGTTTGCTCTTATCTCCAAGAAAGAAAGATGCGATTTGGGTCATTGTTGACAGATTGAAAAAATTAGCTCATTTCATTCCGATACGTACAGATTTCTCTCTTGATAAATTGGCTGAGTTGTATATCTCAGAGATTGTTTGATTGCACGAAGTGCCATTAGCTATTGTTTCAGATAGAGATCCGAGATTCGCATCGTGATCTTAGAATAAATTGCAAGAAGCTTTAGGTACAAAGATACATTTTAGAACTGCATTTCACCCACAAACGAATGGTCAATCCAAACAAGTTATTTAGATACTTGAGCATATGTTTCATGGTTGCATTCTTGAGTTTGAAGGTAGTTGAGAGAAATATCTACCGCTGATTGAATTTGCTTACCATAATAGCTTCCAAACGAGTACGAAGATGGCACTGTACGAAGCTTTATACGATCATAAATGTCGAACGCCATTATACTGGACTGAGCTTAGTGAAAATAAGATTCATGGGTTTGACCTGACCAGAGAGACTGAAGAAAAAGCGAAAGTAATTCGTGACAGTTTGAAAGCAGCATCAGATCGACAAAAATCGTACGTAGACTTGAAACGGAAGGTTATTGAGTTTCAGATCGGAGATAAAGTGTTCTTGAAAGTGACACCGTGGAAAAATTTATTACGGTTTGGTTGAAAAGGAAAATTGAGTTCACGATTCATCGGACCGTACGACATTATCGAGTGAGTTGGACAAGTGGCATATCAGTTATCTTTTCTGTTTGAGTTAGAGAAAATACATAATGTGTTTCTTTTATCAATTCTTCGATGATACCGATCTGACCCTTCACATGTCATTTCCTCACTGAGGTTGAAATTCAGTCTGATATGTCATATGTTGAAGAACCGCTTCGAATTTTAGCTCGTGAGATCAAAGAGTTGAGAAATAAGAAAAGCGCATTAGTGAGAGTGTTATGACATCGACTTGGGGTTGACCAAGCTACATTGGAATTTGAGATGCTATGAGAAAATAATATCCGAACTTATTCACTGGTAAGAATTTTCGGGGACGAAAATCTCTAAGGGGGAGAGCTGTAATAGCTCAATTTTAGCTAAATCTAAATAATGGTTTTAGAACCACAAATCCGATGTTGAAAAAATTATTTTAATATTAAATTTGTGTTTATAGCATGTAGCATGTATGTGTGAAAATTTCGTGAGCTAATTTTATCGTTTAATTGCTCAATTTGAGAAAAATGACTAAATCGCGTAAAATGGAAAAGTGTCGTTCTATTAGCTAAAGGTATTTAATAGCTATAGAACCTTAAATTTAAGGTCCTTGAGTGGTAAATAGCCATTAGTATTATAGTGGATGATAGTGACATTGCATTTGGTGTAATTATGGAATATTTTTAAGGTTAATTATGGTAATTTGTAAATAATGTTAAAATAAGTAAAATAAAACACAAAGTTCATCCATTATCATCTTGTTGAACCGAAGCTAAAATAAGAACAAGAGGGACTAGGGTTCTTCATTCAGCTAGGTATAATTCAAGCAATTAGTTATGTTTTGAGCTAGATTTTTGATGATTTTTATGTTTTTGAGATCGTTGCTTCGTATTGAAGCTAACTCGTACCTTAGATTTCAAAACTGTTAAAGATTTTGAGAGTTTCTATTGTTTAATGTATGAGTTCTTTGATGTTTAATGTTGAAATATGAAAGTTTGATGATAGTTTTACATGTTTTGTTCAGTGATTTTTGATGAAAATGCATAATAAGGATTAATTTGTGAAATGTGCAAATTGTATGGTTAAAATGTGAAAAAAATAAAAGTTTTGGTCTACTAGGGACTTATATGTAATTTGTCCAAGCTTCGGTTTATTGAAAATATGTTAATTTTTTGTATTTGTGAAATAGGGAGAAATTTGTTAAAGGTGTAAAAGTTTAGGTGCTAAAGTGCAAATAGGCCTAAATGTATGTTTTGGACTAAATTGAATGAGTGGTTGATTAAAGAAGTTAATTTTGAATATATTTAGGTCAAGAAAAGAGGAATCTAGAATTGGATCGGGGTAAAGGCAAGATTATCGAATAATTGACTCATTTCGTCATTTTCATACCCGAGGCAAGATTATCGAGTATCTAATTTCTATTCCTAATGGTTCAATGGAAAAACGAATGAGATGGTTGAGAAAGAGGTTAGTACGAGGCGATACAGGTATGTACAGAACCTATTCAAGTATTAAATAGAGAAAGTTCAATGAGATGATGTTTAATCATGTTTTGAAGCATGAAAAAGGTTTGTAGTTAATGCGTATATGGTGATGTTACGTATAATTGGTTTCTTTGTAATTATTTGATGATACGAGCTTACCAAGCTATGAAGCTTACTTCGTGTTATTTTTTTATGTTTTATAGTGAATCAAGGCTAGCTCAGATCTGAGAGTCGTTGGGAACATCGTCGTACTATCGGACATCTAATTGGTACTTTGAGTTGTTTAAATATGCTATATGGCATGTATAGGCTAGATTTGGTATTTTGGTTGTGATTATAGCCATAAGAGTTGGCTTGTAAATGATGTTAATATTGATGTGTGTTTAGCTATTAGAAATGGCTTGTAAATGTACATGGATTAGTATGTAAATATATAGCCATGAGTAATGGCTTATTTTGATATGTTTTGTATGAATATGGTTAAGGTTTCATAGTTGTTCAAATGGTTATAATGTGGCTAAGGTTTCATAGTTGTTCAAATGGTTATTTGAATTTTGGTAAATTATCCATATTGTTTGGTATTGTTTTGGCATGTAATTGGCTAAGTAAATGATGGTGAATTGAGTTTTGGTATAAATGAGATTATAATGATATGAATTGTGCATTTGGTTGATGTTTTTGGCTGCCTAATTGAATGATGAAATGGTACCATTTTTATTCTTTAGGTGTGTTTGATTAAGGGTGGCAAATTGGCCTTGCAACTGACCTATTTTTGTCTATACGGGCAGAGACACGGGCGTGTATCTTAGTCGTGTGTGACACATGGTCATGTTACACAGCCATGTGCCCCCTGGTGTTGTAATTAAATTGAAGTCAGTATACTCCACACGGTCTCACACACAGGCGTGTGGCTGGCTGTGTGGTGCAAGTTAGTATACCTCTTTAATTAGTACACGGCCTAGCACATGGGCGTGTGACTTGCCCGTGTTGCATAAGTCAGTATACCCTACATTTTTTGCACGGCCTAGTACACGGTCTGGCACATGGGTGTGTGTGGCCACTTTGAGGGGCACACGGGCTAGACACACAAGCATGTGGTTGGTTGTGTGACCCAAGTCAGTATGTATGCCATATTTTCACACGGCTTGAGACATGAGCGTGTCTGTTATCGTGTGAGGCACACGGCTAGTACACATGGGCGTGTGACCCCTGTATGTTTGAAATTTTACTAAGTTTCCAAAATTTTCATATGATATTAGTTTTTCTCAAACCACTTCTAAAGCATGTTTAAGGCCTGTAGGCCCTTGTAAGGAACAATGTGATTGTGTTGAATGATTTATGAGAATGAATACTTTACGGTTGATAAATGTTTACCATGTTGTGAGTTGATCGGTAATACCTCGTAACCCTGTTCCAGCGACGAATATGGGTTAGGGTGTTACATACATAGTTATCTTTCTCTATTTTGTAGTTCATTAGAAGCTGAATCTATTGGAATCTCATTGGAACACCATCACACTATCCATTCGTCATATTGGTAGTTTTGGCTAATCATTCGAAATGGCATGTAATAGGAGTTTTTACATTATTTATCAATGTAATGTGATTTAAGTTTAATTGCCTCTATGCTTTGATGTTGGCTTATAAATGTAAATATGTAAGTATATGTTTTGGTTAGTTGTGAATGCCTTAAGATTTAGATGGTTTATGGTTCATTGACGTGTGAATGAAGTGGTTAAATGGTAGATGTGTGATGTAAGTTTAAGGTATGAATTTATGGTATAGGATTTGAATTGATTTGGATGCTAAATTGTGGTACCAGTAAGGGTATATTGTATAGACATTTAGATTAAATGATATGTATGTGTTTTGGCATGTAATAAGGTTTGAATGTTGATTTGATAATTTGGTTTGTTTGAGTTTGTGCTAAGCTTATTTGTGTCTTAATTTCCTTATTTGATAGGTTTCAAATGAAAGCGTAAAAATATGGTATGTGACACTTACGTAAGCTCATAGGAAAGTAGGTAAAATGTGGTTGAATGGTATATTTTGAAATGGTTATTTGATAGATATGAATCGTGCTTAATGAATGAACTTGAAGTGTTGAATTGAGTCAAGTTGATATGTTGAATTGTGGTGTCAATTGATGGCATATTGGTTAGGCACCTAAGTTGGTTGGTTTTAGTATGTTTTTGGTATGTTTTAAAGTGTTTTGAGTCATATGAAAATTATAGGAATGGTATGTTTTGTTATTCAAGAAAAGGTAAATGCTTTGGCTTGTTTTAGGGTCATTTTAGAAAAGCACACAACCTAAGACACGTCCATGTGCCATTTTTCATTATTGTTTTAGGTGCGGGTTTCACAGGGTATGAGACACGGTCTATGACACAATCGTGTGTCTCAAGTCAGTATGTAACTTTTGGCGCACAACCTACAACACGGTTGTGCGGCCCTACTTCGAATATCCACATGGGTTGGGACATGATCGTGTGTCTAGACTTCAAATGTCTTCATGGTCTGGGCTATGTGACATGGCCGTGTGACCCCCTATTTACAAAATTTTCAAGTTTTTTTTTAAAACTTTCTGTTTTGTTTTAAATTGATCCTGGAATGTTCCCAAATTGTTTTTAGGGCCCTATAGGATAGGTTTAAGGCCCGTAAGTGTATTGTATGCTATAAACGGAATGTGTAAATGGTTCTTATAATTTAAATTGAATAATTGTTATGTTTGAAATAAAATGTTTAGAATATTCTAAATTGTACTATAATACTCTATAAACCTACTCCGGTGACAGAGATGGATTAGGGGTGTTGCACTCTATTCAAAGCATTATATGGTAGAGGGTGTAGAACACCTACCTGTTGGATAGAGCTTAGTGAAAGAAAGATAGTGGGTCAACATCTTGTACGCAACAAGAGAATGTTGTTATCATTCGCATTCATTTAAAAGTTACACAGGATCGACAGAAAACATATGCAAATTTGAAAAGGAAAGAAATCTTCTTTGAGGTTGGAGACTCAAAGAGTATTTATTATGATGTTTTCTTTGGATTTCATTTGGTTTTTTGAATCATTATTCTTTGAAAGCTATTCTAACCCATTACTTTATATTAATTGGTAGCCTTGAATAGTTCCAAATTCTTCGAGAACATGTCTTCTATTCCCAACTAAATTGGACACTCAACAACCCTAATTTTTCAATTTAGTTTACTTGCTCTTTCTTACTTATTTAATCTGCCTTACTTGCAACCATTTTATTAAATTAGATCTAGTTTTGGTTGTTGCATTCTCATGCTCTGTCCAAATCCACGTTTCCTCATTTGTCAAGCGCTTAAGCCAAATCTGCGGGTCAGACAGACTTGTAATACTGTCCTGCATGCATCCTTATCAATTATTTAGATATTTTCATAATCAATTTATTTCTCTTCTTGGCAGCCTTAATTCAATTCGAGTTACTCAAGAGCAAGTCCTCTTCATGAATCAACTTGAACAATTTAAGATCATTATTCTTGCTCAGTATACTTGTTCTTTTTCTATCATAATCAATTGATTTTATCTATTGCTCTTTAGTTAATTTGACTGGGTTGTTTGTGACGGGACACGTGCAGAATAGAATAAAAAGTTTGTCTAAGTCAATGATTTGGTTTAGGCCTCTAGACAAACAGAACAAAACTTGGAGTTCAACTCAACTTGAAACGTAAACAATCCAATATAGAATTAAAAGGGCAACAAAAATCAAGTAAGAAAAGAACAAGGAAATCAAAATCAAATTAGGGTCCTTGGAGAAGTTTATGTCGGTTAAGGAAGCACTTGTTCTTTACGAATTCTAGAAAAGTCAATGTTGCCAATTAAATGAAAACAAACACTTAAACTATACTTGAGGAATAAATATCAAAATCGAATGCAATCACAAGCAAGATTAAAGGACGGTTCGACCAGCCAAGAACAATGAAGAATCAAATATATGAAGATGATTTGAACCATTCATGGATGAAAAGTAGATGTCGAGTTGTGATCTAAACAAAAGAAAGAGTCTAAGAACGAGCAAGCTATGGTTTCCTGGATGAGATGAAACTATTCTTGAACCAAAATTAGGGCTTCAGCATAATCTGAAATCAAAAGAAGAAAGTAGTTTGTTAGAATGGAATGTAAGCCGTAAAAAAAATGTTTTGTGATAAAAACAATCGACATAATAAGAAAAGAAGTGATGTCCAAGTTTTGAATGGTTCTTGTATATTAAGAAGTGAGAACATCATTGCTTGATGATTCATGATTCATAAGTAAATAAATGAAAGTAGAAAAAAAATCAATAAATGAATAGAAAATTAAAGGAAATAGAGAAGAAATATGAAAAAGAGTAAAATGGTGTGAAGAAATCCTAAGGAGCCTCGAATCAGGAGAAATCGCAACCCCCTTCAAGCATTTCTAATCTCCCCTCCAAGAGAGAATTCTTGGAAAAACGAAGCTTGAAGATGGTTCCCACAGTCTAAAAGGTTGTTAAAAGTTCTTCTAAAAGAAACCAAACAAAAATTCTTGATGAGAAAAATCAAAGAGTATTTTATTATGATATTTTATTTTGATTTCATTTGGTTTTTATCATTATTCTTTCAAAACTATTCTAACTTATTGCTCTCCATTAATTGTCAGGCTTGAATTGTTCTAAATTCATCGAGAACATGTCTTCTATTCCAATCCAACTTGGGCTCTCAACAACCCTAATTTTTTTATTTGGTTTACTTGCTATTTCATACTTATTCAATCTATCTCATTTGTAGCCATTTTATTAAATTAGATTTATCTTTTGTTGTTGCATTCTCATGTTTTATCCAAATCCACATTTCCTCATTCGTCAAGTGCTTAGGCCAAATCTTTAAGTCGGACAGACTTGTGATCCTGTTCTACACCCGTTCTTATGAACTTTTTAGACCTTTTCTTAATCAATTGATTTCTATTTTTGGCAGCCTTAATTCAATTCGGGTTCCTCAAGAACAAGTGATCTTCATGAACCAATTTGAACACTTTTAAGATCCTTATTCTTGCTCGGTATACTTGTTCATTTCCTATCATTTATTTCTCTTTGGTTATTAAATTTGACTGGGTTGTTTGTTATAGGACGCGTACAGAATAGAATAAAAAGTTTGTCCAAGTCAAGGATTTGGCTTAGGCCTCTAGACAAACAGAACAAAACTTGGAGTTTGACTCAACTTGCAATGCAAACAATCCAATATATAATTAAAAAGGAAACAACAAAAATCAAGTAAGAAAACAACAATGAAACCGAATTCCAATTGTTGTTCTTGAAGGAGTCCAAGTTGGTTAAGGAAGCACTTGTTCTTTATGAATTCCAAAAGAGTCAATACTACCAATTAAATGAAAACAATTGGTTTGAACATATTTGAAGAATAAATATTAAAATCTAATGAAATCATAAGAAAGATTAAAGGAAAGTTCGACCAGCTAAGAACAAAGAAGAATCAAATATATGATGATGATTTGAACTGTTCTTGGATGAAAAAGTAGCTCCTGAATTGAGATCTAAACAAAAGAAACAAAACAAATTAGGTTTAGTATTAAAAGAATAAAAAGAAAACCAAACAACAAGGAAAGAGAAAGACAACCAAAAAGGAGTCAAAGAACAAGCGGGCTAGGGTTTCTCGGATGAGAAGAAACCATTCTTGAACCAAAAGAAGGGCTTCAGCAAGATCTGAAATCAAAAGAAACATATAGTTTTTTAGAATGAATATTAAGCCATAAAAATGTTTTGTGATAAAACCAATCAACATAAAAAAAAGCAATGTCCGAGTTTTGAATGATTCTTGGTATATTAAGAAGGGAGAACGTCATTGCTTGATGATTCATGATCCGTAAGTAAATAAATGAAAGAATAGAAATAAAAAAATGACTAGGAAGTTAAAGGAAATAGAGAAGAAGTATGGAAAAACAGTAAAGCGGCGTGAAGAAGTCCCAATGAGCCTCGAAATCAAGAGAAACTGCAACCCCCTTCAAACATTTCTAATCTCCCTTCTAATAAAGTATTCTCAGAAAAAAAAAGTGATAAATAATGATACCGCACACGTGCAAAATAGGATCATAGCTTGTCTAGGTTGCAAATTTAACCTAGATCTTTAAACAAACGTAAACTAAAATAAGAAACAACGAAAAAAATTAGTTGTCACAAAGGGGATTCAAATGAAATTAAAACAAAATAAAGATGAATCAACTAGTAAAGATTCCAATAGAGAATAAATTAGGGTTTCTTGGATGTAAAAGAAACCGTCCTTGGACCTCACAAAAATGGCCCAACCAGATTTGGAAAAACAAAACACAAAACAAATTTGTTAGAAGTGATTTTAAAGACAAGAAAACTATTTTGTGTAAGAATGTTTGAAACAACAAGAAAAGATTAAAACTCTTAATTTTGATGTGTTTCTTAATGGAACAAGATAGGAGAATGTCACTCTTCAAGTAACTTTAACCTAGAACGAAAATTAATAAAATTAGTAAGCCAAAATAGCAATAACTGAATAAAATAAACAAGAAATGATAAATTAATGCTAGAAAAGAGAATATGACATCCTAAGAAGCCTTGGAAACATTAAGAATCCTCAACTCCTTCAATGGCTCTAATTCCCCTTCCAAGAAAGAGATATTGGTAAGAAAAGCTTGAAGATTATTTCCACTACCTTAAAGATTGTTAAAACAACTCTAAAAGAAACTCAAGAGCAATTCTTCAAGAAAAACTCAAAGAGATTTATTATTAACTTAAAAAAAAATCAATTGTATGTGTATAAGGGTGGACGACCATGCTACTTATAAGCCTCCAAAATAAGTTTTCCTAACGCTAATGGAATAGCTAACGTGACAACTCATCAAATAAAAAAACAAAATAATTCTAAGTGTGAGCCTTTAATGGAATTCAACCAAAGGAATTACATGGGCTCCTTGAACTGAATTCTTACATGATGATCCACCTATTAAAAAAAATTGGACCTATAGTTTAAATATTTTACAATTTGGGCCACTTTGATAATTTGGCATGATATTCAATTAAATTACTTTTCAAACTTCAAGATAGGCTTGTGGACATCTTAATAGGTCATTTTTTCAAGAACTTGGTCTTGTGATCCGTTTGCTATCGAAATTGACTCATTCATGCTCATACATAAAATCCAATGCGTCTTGGCTGTAAGATTCAATTTTTGGACATAGATTTCCAAGATTTGAAATCTTGATTTTCTTGAGTCTTAAAATTGTTTGAAACAACAAAACTAGACCAAGATTCGGTTTCTTGATTTTCTTGAAGACAAGAAAGTGAATCTTGATTTTCTTTTTCAGTCATGTGCACATCTAGGGCCTTGGTAACGAAGTCTTGGATGGCCCTGTTCAATTTTGCTCGAATTTTCTTGGAATTCAACCTCATTATTGGGTATTGAGGAAATTTGAGCCATCAAGTTCATGAGGCTAATTTTGGGCCTTGATACTCGCATCATTCCCCCTTCCTCAAGAAGATTCATCCCTAAATTTTTAACTGAACAAAAAGAAAAGGGGTTATAATAAATAACAATAAAAAAATACTTACCTAAGCTTTCTTGTGCACCAAAACTATCTCCAAGATCAAAGACATTATTTTGATCCTTCAAATTAGCTTTGATCATGGACATCTCCTTTAAAAACAATGTATCAACACTAAACAGAGAAATGTTAGGCACATGAGTGTTCAAATAAAACATAAATTGTAACTTTTTTTCAATATGCATGGTCATCCATAAGAATTTCCAAAGATTAGTCAATAATTTCACATAATAAAAAAATTCAGAAGTTTAATATTATCATTTAAAAATTCTTATTTAAATTCTAAGGCAAAAAAAGTTTGTTGCAAGAACAAATGCATAAAGTTCTTTAAAATACCTATTGAATGCAACAAAGTAACCTTGACATAGTAAAATGAATTGAAGTTTCAAACCAAGGTTTAATAAGATTTAACCAACGATAAAACATGTGTGTGCCATCCATACCCTTGAACCCTATGTAACGCTTGTTTTTAGTGAAATTTGAATTGTTGTTTTGGGACCACAAATCCGACGTGAAAATATTTATTTTATTATTCTAATGTCTCTGTTATGTTAGTAGTGTCGTATAAAAATTTTGTTAAGAAAATTTATTGTTTGCATGCTTAATTTGGTGAAAAGGACTAAATCATAAAAAGTGCAAAAGAATAGTTTCATTAGTTTATGGTGTCTATTAGCTATGAAATTAAATTGTCAAGGTATTTATGCAGTAATTAGACCATTTTTATTTTTAGTGGACTCGTATGAATATCATTTAAATGATTTTAAAGGTTAATTACCAAGTTAATTTTGTACATTAATAATTTAACATAAATTCAAATTAAAGAAAATTAAGGCATTAGTTGGAGTTCATCTTCTCTATTGACATTAAGAAGAAGAAAACCTCCATTTTTGGCACCTTGAGCTTTCGCTTACCTATCTTTTTGCATGCAACTGTGTTTTCATCACATTTTTAAAGATTTTTATGTTTTCAGGATTGTTGTAGCTTAATCTAGCTAGCCTAGGGACTAATTTGCAAAACTGTTAAAGGAATAGGGTTTTACCATGAATGTGTTTATGCAATTCTTGAAAATTTATGAAAAATTATGAGTCTTTGTTGTTAAATAAACAACTTTTGTAAAGTGATTTTTGATGAAATTATCATTTAGGGACTATTATGTAAAAATAGTAAAATGCCATGGTATATAAGTTCCAAGGTAAATCAGTTAGCATGGTATATGGATGAAATTGCATGAATTTTAATTTATGAGCTTAAGGACTAAATTGTAATGAAGTTAAAATATTAGGGGTAAAAGTGTAAATTTACAAAATGTGTATTTTCGACTAAATTGAATAGAATGAATATTGAATGAATTGAATTTGTTTATTGAGATCATGTTAAGCCTCGTACGGACTAGATCGAGGGAAAGATAAAGTGTCAGACTAATCGATCCTATTTTATCATTTTTGTGATCGAGGTAAGTTCGTATGTTTAAATAACATTTGTAATGTATTTGGTTTAACTGATATTTTGTTATTTATCATATTATGCCTCAAGAAAAAATCCAACGATGTTTCGATGACTATCAAGTCTCGTTGGAACCTTAGGAATATATAGGATACAAATGGCATGTCATTGAGGTTACCACGTTTCGAGTGCTGGTTATGAATGTCCTACCAGTGGTTGAGTTTTGGCATTTGCTATGGATACTCGTTAGCTTGTGTGAGTGGCATCATGTAGCTATGTTCTGACTGCCAGCTTGTGTGAGCATCTATGTAAAGGAAAAGGAAAGAAATGGTTTTGACCATATGTTAACACACTTTGTGTGAGCTTCTCGCATTTTCGATATTATTCTAAGTGGTTCAACGAGCATGTAAAGGGAAGGAATGGTAACTGTTATGATTGGAAATGTCATGAATTTATGGAAATGTATGAATTATTGATGATCAAAGTGTGTGTAGCCATGTTTAAAAAATTTATGTGTTTAATCGCTAACTTATGTTGTTGGATGATGCTTAGGCTTGTGCCAAGCTATGTTGGATTGAGTCATGTCTATTTTAAAAATTATGCATTGAAATGGTAAGCTATGTTCATGATTTACAAACTTACTAAGCATTAAGTGCTTACATTGTTTTCTTTCATATGTTTTATAGCTTATTAGAAGCTCGTCGGAGACCTATCACACTATGCCGCGACTATATTGGTAGATTTTGATGTGTTGAGTCACTGTTATAATGCTGTGTATAGGTGAATTATTTTTGATGAGATAATCGTTATGTTTGCCTTGTAAATGTAGAATTATGGTTAATGAACTTTTGGCATTTTAATGCTTTAATGGTTGGTGTTGAAATGGTCAAGTGAATTTATGTTTTGAATGACCAATTTGGCATGTTGAGTTATGGTTTGGCATATGGTCAATTGTAGTATGGTTTGGTATGAAAATAGGTAGTTGTGTGTGGTTGATTTATGCCCAAATATGTTTGTGTTTTGGTTTATTTGATGATTTGTGATTGAGATGCCTTTTGACATATTGATTGTATGGATAAATGATGTAATGATTTAGTCATTATTGTGCATGTTTTAGGTATGTTTTCAAGGTTTGAATGTATGTGTAATTGGTTCATTGGATAATGCTTAATTAAGGTGAAGGAAATGGCTTGAAATTAGCCTATTTCTTGTCCACACGACCTAAGACACGGACGTGTGTGACACACAGCAATGCGACACGGCGATGTATGCCCTGTAGGTTTCAAAGGGTTCCAAGTTAGATAGTTACACGACCTAGCACACGGCCTGGCACACGGGCTGGGACATGGCCATGTGACCTAAGTCAAAGAGTTACACAGGCATGAACACGGGCTGGGAGACAGCCGTGTTTCCCCATTTCAATTGTTACATGGCCTGAGACATGGGCGTGTGTCTCAACCGTGTGAGTCACACGGCCCAGTGTCCAATACAGTGTGAAATTTTCTAACTTTTTCCATAAAATTCTAAATGTTTCTAATTTAGACCTAAATCATTTCTAAAGTGTTTCTAAGGCCTTATAGGCTAGAATAAGGGACGATATGTATGCGTATGAATGAATTATGTTGTGGTTTTGTATAATGTTTGGAATCAAATGTTTTAAGTCATGATTTTGTTGTAATGCTTCGTAACCCTATTTCAGTGATGGTTACGACTTAAGAGTGTTACATTTAGTTGTATCAGAGCTACAGTTTAGTCGATTCTCGAATTGAATGTAGCGTGTATGAGTCTAGAAATATATTCCATTATATATCCTGTGATAGTGTGATGACTCATGACTTGTTTTGAATAACGCTTTCATATAGAAATGAAATCCAATCAAGCCGACTCCGATGAAGTTGAAAGTAACGCGCAAGCCTCCATTCATAGAGCAGAATTGAATGGCACTAGGCATGTATTTGAAGGCTGGGAAGGAAAGGCTAAGGAAGCCTTCTTCCATATGATGAACGAATGGTTTTTTTAGTTTGTACGAACGAGCCCGATGGATTAACGTCCTCCACCCCCCACTTGTTTCCAAACAGGTTCCTATAATTCCTCAAGATTTGGAACAATTACGAATTAGTAAGCCACTAGTTGATAAAATTCATAAATATTGTAACACCCCAAACCCAGCCCAGACGTTATAGCCGAATCAGGCGATGTCACATTGAAGTGTTCTAATAAAAACATAAATTTCATTGAAAATTCGTTCTATATTAAACCCTCTTTGTGATTTTAACAAAAAATTAAAATATCTCGTTCATTGTTAAAACTCAAGTCGTTAAGCAAAATATTAATCATATTAGATTGTTATTACGCTTTAAAACATTGTTTGTTGCGAAAGCTTTTAAAGTAAGTTGCGTGCACGTGGTGTTTTGAAAAGCATTTATCTTTTTGAAAATCCACGTTCTACTACTAACAGATATAATTCAAAATAAATAAAATCCCAAATTAAAAGTTAAAAATTTTAAGAAGCCTTATTACATTAAAATACCCAAATTTAAATTACTTATAAATTAAAAATCCAGTATAAAGGCATGAGCGGATGTGTGACCACCTTCGAGTCCCTCGCCGCATCAATCCTCCTAAGGATTACCTGCACAGATAAGTAGAAAGGGTGAGTTTAAGAAACTCAGTGTGTAGTCCCTTAATAAACAAGCACTCAGTCGTATAATAGGCAATCACAGTCTGGGCCTAAACCCGTTTCAGTAAGAGTTCAATTTCAGTTTGGGCCTTAGCCTATTATAGTATCAGTAATAGTGTGGGCCTTGGCCCATTATAGTGACAGTAACAGTACAGAATGCAAACAAAAATCCTACCCATCCAGCCTATACACTCCACTCCGTCCAGCCCTACACTCCATGTGGGGATAAAATCAACCCACACATCCCTACACTTCAACAGCAGGTCCACAGTCGTCTCGGGAGACCCGTGCAACCTTAACAGTCAAACAGTGAAAATAGGCCCAAGGCCTAAAATGTGACAGCCCTAAAGTGACCCTAGTCAGAAAGCGGTTTCGGGACCGCTAAACCGAGTCACCAAATTATTTGAATATGATATTTATTGTCTAAAATAAATGTGTGAAAATTTTAAGCTTCGATTTAGTAAATTGCATGTGAATTTAGTCAATAGGACTTATGTGTGACATTTTTGAAATGTGATAGATCAAAACATAAGGACCTATTAGTGCATGTTGAAAAAGGGGGACTTGAATGTCAATTTTTCCCCCCATCTAGTAGTGGCCGGCCATGACATTAGGATGGACAAAGGGTGATGGGCAAAACATGTCATAGACATGTTGTGTTGGTGCATCATGGGAGGAAACAATAAAATAAAATAAGGAGTATGGGTAATAAAATAATAACGGAAAGGTAAATGATGATGAAAAAAATTGTCTCATCCATGTTCCCCCCCATTGCCGTGAATTGAAGAAAGAAAACAAAAAAAAAAGAAAAAAAAGGGTTCATTCTTGAACATCTTTGGCCGAATAGAGGAAAGAAAGGAAGGGGAAGAGCTTGAGAAAATCGGCTATGGTGGTTTGCTAGACTAAGCTCAAGAGCAAAGGGGAACTAAATCCGATAAAGGGAAGGAAAAAGTGGTCGAATAGCCATCGGAATCGTTCGACAACATCCGAGGTAAGTTCTTGAGTAATAGAGCTTAAATTATGATTTGATGAGATCATGTTTTAAGAAAATCAAAATCATGCTCTTTGTGTGTGGCTATTGAGCCGAAATTGCAAGAGTGATAAGTGTCTTGTGTTTGAGTTTTTCTAATGAAAATGAAATACGAATGTGTCATGATTGATTGTTAAATGTGCATGGTTATTCGAATGATGTCCGGGCTAAGTCCCGAAGGCTTTGTGCTAAGTGACCATATCCGGACTAAGATCCGAAGGCATTTGTGCGAGATACTAATTCCGGGCTAAGCCCGAAGGCATTGGTGCGAGTTACTAAATCCGGGTTAAGTCCCGAAGGCATTTGTGCGAGTTACCATGACCGGGCTATGTCCCGAAGGCATTTGAACGAGTAGCTATATCCGGTTAAATTCCGAAGGTACGTGATTTGGGAATGAATGATCTTGCTGTAAAAATTTCAGTTAATACGCTTGTAACATCCCAACATTGAGGTATGTTTCGTATGTGCTTTGAATTAGTTGAGCCCTTACAAATAAGTATTCGCTCAGTTGTTAAATGAGCTACCGACCTTTGGCTAAGTTGATCTTTTGTGTATGAACATAAGGGTTGGTAATGTGAAGTAAGTATGATATTGAAAATTTGTGCATATGAAATTATCCGTTTAGCTATATGAATGCTATACTTTTGTTGTGCTGGAATCCCTTGCTCAAAACTTACTAAGCATAAATTGCTTACTCCGTTTCTTTGTTTCTCTGTTTTATAGATTTTGGCTCGTCAGCTATCGGACTCGGGATTTTTGGAAGTCGAAGTCTCCCACACTATCAAAGCCCTTTTGGTACACTTTTGGTTGAACTCTGAAAATGGCATGTATAGGACTACCCTTTTTGTTGTGGGTCATGGACCCTTTGGATTTGTATAATTTTGGATAGCCATGCGAAAATGGCTTATATATGTTTGAGCATAATGTTATAATCATTTGGTATGGATATGGTTATTGAGAGGTGTGGATATGCTTAACAAGGATTGGCCATGGGAATGGTTAATCACTATCATTATTTGTGCTATTTATGCTAAAAGGGCTAGTTGAATCATGGAAACTATGAAATAGGTAAAGTCTACCTTAAAGGCAGATGCTGACAGCAGCAGTGATGTAGATTTGGAAAATCACTAAAAATAGTAGGAATAGAATTAAATAGTGAATAAATTATGAAAACGAACCTTGATGAATCTATTTTCATAGGAAATTAAAGAAACGATATATGGACAGTATGTTAAGAGATATTCAGGTTCTCGTGAGACAGGGCCAGAACGGTTTCTGGAATCCCTGTTCCGACTTTGGAAATTCATTATAAATTAACCAGACATAATTAGGAGTCATGCCATATATTTATAGATTCCTCTCTGAGTCTAGTTTCTAGAGAAACAAACGGCATCAGTATTGAAGCTCTGTGCAGGGAGATATCGAAGTCGTAATGCGCAAAGGTCAGTGTAGTCGATCCCTGTAACATGGGAGACTTTGACTAATAAACTGTACTAATTGGCCCGACCAAAAATTCTAGAAAAAAATATGTAGATGGAAATATGAGTGTAGTTTCAGGGAAAAATTACGAAACTTATTTTTGAGTTGTGAAAATCAAGATATGATTTTTAAGGTGACAGTGACGCAGTTAGCCAACTGCCTAGAAATTTTTAAAATGGACTGCGATAGTAAGCGAATTTAGTCTGTGAACCCCTCATGTCCGACTCCGGCAACGGTCTCGGGTACGGGGTGTTACATAAAATCTAAGCCCATGTGAGCCCACATCCTCGTGTGGCCTACTTAGCCCAGAATGGTTCTGACCATGTGAACTACATAGCCTAGCCCAATATTCTCCATACTTTTGTGTGGTTTACCCGTATGGGGCCCATGAGTTCGTGGGGCCTACACGGCCCATTTTAGCCCAACATGGCCCAAAATTGGCCTAAGCCCATGAGATCGCACATGGTGGCCTCTACGATCAAAAGCCCACATTTATGCATTCGTATGGCCACACAAGCCAGCGCACGCCCGTATAACGACAATAGTCATGATTTTCGGCTTTTACCAATTTATGTTTTGAACAGTGTTTACACACCTGATTGTGAAGGTGCGCAACTAACCCACGAGAACTCCAACCTATAACAATCAGAAACTTCAGTTAGTCGCTTATCAATCAATTGGAAAGAACCCTAACCAAAAACACTTGTTCGAGAGATTACCTATCACTCGCCTTGAACAATTACACTAAAACCACTACAGGAGATCGCTTAGAATCCTTAAAGACTACTTGCATCCCATTCGTGACTCATTAACTAATATCATACATGCACATAATCGAAGCAAGTGTAGCAACTTACCCAAAATGAGAAGGAGCCATCGCACTTCCTAGTAGAAAATGACAGAAAAGTGGGGCGTTTAATAAAAGCTAATACGGTAGAAGGGGAGAAAAGATAAAAATTAAGCACCCAAACTAGAGATGAAGTATTCGGCTAACACAGAATTTGAAAGGATATTCGGCTCTAGCAAAGGAGAAGGGGAATTGAAGAAAGCCGAAAGTGTAAAGAGAAGAGAAAACAAAGTGTTCGATCAAAAAGCATCAACTGATTGAAGAGGGGAAAGGTATTCGATAAAGGAACAAAGCCAAGGGAGAGAGCAATGGGCAAGGAGAATCGGCCAAAGACCAAGGCTAACAACCGAAGGAGTTTGAGAGAGGGGAAGGGAATATTCGGCAATAGTATGAAAAAATAGAGGAGAGAAAAAGAATCAGTTAGACAAGGGTTTGTAGGGGAAAGCAAAATCAAAAAACGAAAAGAACCTAAATAGTACTCAAAATAAGCCAGAAACAAAAGATGCCGTAAGACTTTACTAGAACAATTCGATATCTAAAGAATAGAAAAGAATCAATGTTGACAGTTACTGAACAAAAGAAAAGTAATTTACCAACCCCAAAATAGAATGCATAGAGAGACTACAATTCCCATTTGGCACCAACTCTTCTCCCACCACAAATCCCCTCAATTTCTCCAAAAATCCCTCCAACCAATCACACCTCCCCTCAACAACTCAATTTGAATTCCTCTCAACCTCATCAGTGTTTCAGTTAACCCACAACACCCCCACAGTATAGCAGCAAAATAAAACACCCACTGCGCCCACTACGATTCGAACCTCAGACCTCAGGAAAACACTACACGCCACTTATCCCTTAGACCAGCAGGCCTATTCTGTCATGTTTTACCATAATTTATTTAAGAAGCCTACTAACTAGAGACAGGGTTTGTTCAAGTAAAAACAAAATTTTGTACAAGCCAAAGCTTGAACTCAGGTCTCCAACACTAAAGCAAACATTTAATTGTTTCATTTCATTGCACAATTAAATACCTATAGACAACCTCCTTATGGACCCCCACTCAAGGCCCAATACTTCTAGGCCCAAATTCGGGGTGTTACACGTGCAAACAACTCCGCTTAATTATGACAAATGTACTCTTAGACAACGTCTATTCCTCCTCTAAAAAAGAGCTAATCTTGAATCAGTATCCTGGGATATCCAAACAAGAATTAAGAACACATAATTAAGAACAAGTTAAATATTTATCATACAAGTCAGAAAATAATAACAAGATTCGTCTTAGGTTTCATTCCCCTTAGGTATCTAAGGGTTTTAGTTCATAACTAAATAAAAAAACATCTCAGAATAATAAAGAATACAAACATAAAGAAAACCCAAAACTCCTGAAGGGGAAATCGAGGAGAGATCTTCAGTCTTGATGGTGAATCCGGCTTCTGATAAACCGTAAATTATACACATTTTTACTCTATGTTTAATGCATTTTATAGATGATTTCTCATTAGTATCGGTGAATTTGATGCTTCTAATGCTTTAATTTCATGTTTTATACGTAGGAGAGCATAGAAGAGCGAAAGGAATGAGAAATGGGACAAAAATGGAGAAAATGGACCAAAGTACAAAATCAACATAGCCTTGACCTCCTCACACGGGCAGACCACACTGTCGTGTCAAACGGGCAGAATTGGAGCACGACTCACACAGGTGTGTCCCTGCCGAGCCCATGGTAAGTCCAATTCTAAAAAGGCTATTTTTTTAAGGGCTTCTAGGCATTCTAAAGCATATAAATACACCCTAGAAGAGGAGAAAAAGGGGACGGAGAATAGGGGGTAAGGAATTACCCCAAGGAAGCCGATTGATCCATCTCAGAAGCCGGATTCATTATCAAGACTGAAGATCTCTCCTCAATTTCCCTTCAGGAGTTTTGGGTTTTCTTTATGTTTTGTACTCTTTATTCTTCTGAGATGTTTTCTTATTTAGTTATGAACTAAATCCCCTAAATACCTAAGGGGAATGAAACCTAAGACGAATCTTGTTATTATTTTCTGAATCGTATGATAATTATTTAACTTGTTCTTAATTATGTGTTCTTAATTCTTGTTTTAATATCCCAGGATACTGATTCAAGACATGCTCTTATTCAGAGGAGGAATAGACCCTGTCTAAGAGTACTTTTGTCATAATTAAGCGGAGTTGATTGTGCGCCTAGAAATAGGGTGACAAGATTTTGCCGGATTAGGGTGAAACCTAATAGGGGGATCCGTAGATCGAGTTAATGCAACCCTAGAGTGTTAATTAGAGAAAAGTCTCAGTTATTCAATCTAGGGATTAGACGTTATTAGTCTTGAATAGGGATAATGACATAACTTAAGGATCTATACGGAATAATTTGAATGAATAAATCGTCCGATTCAGAGCCAGAATAACAAGTAAAGTCTAGGTGAATTTTTCGTTAGGTATTGTGTTAAGTTAATCGATTTTCCCAAAGAAATTCCCCAATTCTTTTCTCTGTGCGTTCTTAGTTTAGATAATTAGTTAATTAAAACAAAACCCCATTATTCTTAGGCTAGATAATAAAAGACAGTCATTACTAGTACTTCTGGTTCCCTTGGGTACGACATCTTGGTCATGCCATTACTATACTATTGTTTGATTGGTGCGCTTGCCTTTTCGTCGTGATAATAGTTAGTCTAGATTTGATCTTCATTATAAATATTTATTACTTGTTACGAATCACGCGATCAAATTTTTGGCGCCGTTGACGGGGAACTAAAATATTAGGAACGCTAAATTTTTATTACTTTAGCCATTTATTTTCCCTACAATTTAATTTTAATTAATTTTATTATTATTATTTATTAATTTACTTTTTCTTTCTCTTGGAAGGTTTTAATAGTTTATGACTAGAAGAAACCTGTCGAGACCATTACTTTTTGACGAAAAAATAGATCGTATAGTTCGTAGAAATCAAAGAGAAATAGGGCGCAGCTTACGATTGATAAACCATAAATTATATATATTTTTACCCCATGTTTAATGCATTTTATAGATGATTTCTCATTAGAATTGGTGAATTCAATGCTCCTAATGCTTTAATTTCATGTTTTGTACTTAGGAGAGCACCTAGAGTAAAAAGGAGGCAAAAAGGGACAAAACGGACCAAATCGAGAAGATGACACAGCTTAAGCCTTGCCACATGGGTAGCTCACATGCCCGTGTCTTTCGAGGGTGTCGACCAAGGCTTTCACGATTCACACGGCCTGGCCATTGACCCACACAGCCGTGTGCAATTTAACAGATCAAACACGGCCTGACAATCACATCACACTGCCGTGTGACGACGGGCGTGTTCCTGCTAAGCCCAAGTTAAGCTCAATGTGAAAAAGGCCACTTTGGAGGGTTTCTAGGCATTCCAAAGCCTATAAATATGCACTAGAGGAGGAGAAAAGGGGAGACGAAGAAGGAGGGTAAGGAATTACCCTAAGGAAGCCGATTGATCCATCATAGAAGCCAGATTCATCATCAAGACTTAAGATCTCTTCTCAATTTCCCTTCAGGAGTTTTGGGTTTTCTTTATGTTTTGTATTATTTTTTCTTCTAAGATGTTTTCCTATTTAGTTATGAACTAAACCCCTAAATACGTAAGGGAAATGAAACCTAAGACAAATATTGTTATTATTTTCTGAATTGTCTGATTCAAGACATGCTCTTAATCAGAGGAGGAATAGACCCTGTCCAAGAGTATATTTTTCATAATTAAGTGGAGTTGGTTGCGAGCCTAGAAATAGGGTGACAAGATTTTCCCGGATTAGGGTGAAACCTAATAGGGGGATCCATAGATCGAGTTAATGCAACCTTAGAGTGTTAATTAGAGAAAAGTCTCGGTTATTCAATCTAGGGATTAGACGTTATTAGTCTTCAATAGGGATAATAACATAACTTAGGGATCTCTACAGAACAAGTTAAATGAATAAATCATACGGTTCAGAGCCAGAATAACAAGTATAGTCTAGGTGGATTTTTCCTTAGGTATTGTCTCAAGTCAATCGATTTTCCCAAAAGCAATTCCCCAATTCTTTTCTCTGTGCATTCTTAGTTTAGATAATTAGTTAATTAAAACAAACCCTTTTATTCTCAGGCTAGATAATAAAGAGATAGTTATTAGTAGTACTTTTGGTTCCCTTGTTTACGATATCCCGATCTTGCCATTACTATACTATTGTTCGATAGGTGCGCTTGCCTTTTCGTCTTGATAATAGTTAGTATAGGTTTGATCTTTAATATAAATATTTATTACTTGTTACAAATCACGCGATCAACAGTACACTGAGAATGAGGAAGAAGACGATACTTAACCCCCAACCAAAGTGATGGCTGAAAACCAAGGCAATCAGCTACCTCCTACAATTCTGGTTAATCAAAATCCTGCTCCATGCACTATGTATGATTATGCTAAACCTTTTTTAACAGGAAATGAATCGAGTATAGTTAGACCTACGATAGCTGCAAATACTTTTGAATTAAAACCTAACACTATTCAGATGATACAACAATTTGTTGAGTTTTATGGTTTGCAGGATAAAGATCCCAACGCTCACTTAGCAAATTTCCTGGAATTTTGCGATACATTCAAAATTAATGGCATTTCTAATAACGCCATTCGTCTTCAGTTATTTCCTTTTTCTTTGAGGAACAAACCCAAACAGTGCTTGAACTCGTTACCACGAGGGTCAATTACTACTTGGGAGAAAATGACCGAAAATTTTTTACTAAAATACTTTCCGCCAGCTAAAACGACTAAATTACGTAATGATATCTCTTCTTTTGTGCAGATGGATTTAGAAACACTTTACGATGCATGGGACAGATACAAGGACTTATTGAGAAGGTGCCCTCACCATGGGTTACCGCTTTGAATGCAAGTACAAACATTTCACAATGGTCTGAATCCCTCGACTCGGCAAATGGTTGACGCGGCTACTGGCGGAACCATCAATAATAAAACACTGGAAGATGCCTATGAGTTTATAGAGGAGATGTCACTGAATAACTATCAGTGGCAAGCTATAAGGACAAAGCCAACAAAAACAGCCGGCGTTTATAATGTCGACTCAGTTACTATGCTATCAAATCAGGTAGAACTTCTCAATAAAAAGATTGATGGTTTACTTGGTTCTATGTAGGTACATCCAGTAATGAGGCGTGACTCAAGCGAAGGAGGTGTGCATATAGAATATCAATCCTTCAATCCCACAACCGAAGAGGAACAAGTCAACTATATGGGTAATAATAACTTTAGATCTCAAAATAACCCATACAGTAATACTTATAATGCAGGTTAGAGGAACGACCCAAATTTCTCCTGGGGTGGTCAATGGAATCAAAAGCCACAAAATCCTCAGGGTTTTCAACAACTACCCTACCAACAGGAAAAGAAGCCAAATATTAAAGAGATGCTCTCAAAGTTCATATCAGTGTCAGAAACCCGTTTCCAAAATATTGAGACAACACTTAAGAATCAACAAGCATCAATCCAAGGACTTGAAACTCAGTTAGGCCAGCTTTCCAAACTGATCTCCGAATGACCACAAGGTAGTTTGCCAAGTAATACTGAACCTAACCCAAGGGAACAACTCAACATAATTAATACTCGAGATGACGAAGAAGTCGTTGGGCCTAAACCAGAACTGAGGCAAGAAACTGTGGTAAGCAAAGGGAGAGATAAGGTAGGTCAAAATACAAACAAACCAGTTACTGTCGAATATAAACCTCGTGTGCCATACCCTAACGTGACAAGGAAAGACCGCTTAGATGAACAATTCGATAAATTCCTTAAACTTTTGAAAAAATTACATATTAACTTACCGTTTATTGAAACTTTGTCGCAGATGCCAAATGCAATGAAATTTGTAAAAGAGATTTTAGTAAATAAGCGGAAGTTGGACGAAGCGTCGCATGTGGAGCTAAATGTAGTCTGCTCAACTATTCTACAAAATAAGCTACCCCGCAAATTGAACGATCCAGGGAGTTTTACAATTCCTTGCTTAAATGGTAGTTTAGATATACGTCATGCATTAGCTGATTCAGGGGCTAGTATTATCATAATGCCCTACAAAATGTTTAAACAACTAGCTCTTGGGAACCTAAACAAACTAGAATGAGCACTCAATTGGTAGATAAAACTATAAGATTTCCTAGGGGTATTATTGAAGATGTACTCGTGAAAGTAGATAAGTTCATATTCCCCGTTGATTTCATTGTTCTAGACATAGAGGAGGATAATAACACCCCTTTGATTTTAGGGAGGCCTTTTTTAGCAACTGCAAAAACAATTATTGATGTTGGCACAAGTGAGCTTACACTTCGTGTGGGAGACGAAACGATCACCCTTCAAGCTCGTAATTCTGGCATCACATCGAACATTGAAGGTAATAGTCCACACCAATCTACTAAATCTGACAATATGACTTTGCAGAAATTAAGCTTCAAAGAAGTTCACGAGCCATGTTCCAGAAATGATAAAGGACATACTCATGAAGAACAAAGGCTACGGATAGAGTAGCTACACGAATGGCGAGTAGACAAACCGAGAACACATGATAAATCGAAACTACGTCAAAACAAGGTCGATACCCTTCCAAATCAACTTAAGGTTGGCTATAAAGTCTTAATAGATGCCTCAGATCCCCACATTGTCACTACCACACCGAATGAGGAAATCCCTATTACAGTACTCAGTATTTTTCCATTTGGTACGGTGGAGGTGAGTCACCCCAAGTTCGGTACTTTTTCGGTAAACAACACCCGTTTAAAACCTTATTTTGATGAGATTGATAGCAGGAATGAGGAGTACGAGCTCCTCGAACCACCCTGATCATTCACTAGAGAGGTAAGTCGAGCTTAGACTATAAATAAGCGCTTCTCGGGAGGCAACCCGAGTACTAACAATTTTAACTTATTGTAAATAATTTTAAATTAAAGTTTTTAACATTTAGGTCACCAACAAGGTATTTGAAGCACAGGTTCCTAGCTCCACACGGTCGATAACACGGCCGTGCTTAAGGTCGTGTGACCAACATAGAGGGAAACACGGCCATGTGATACGGCCTTGTGAAAACAGGGTAAATAATTTCCCCAAAACACGGGATGCGATAAATCCCCACGGTCGTGCGACATGGCCGTGGGCAAACTTGATAGGTGAACACAGGCGTAGGAATGGAAAAATATGGGCATGCCAGGGGCAAGGCTCGATTCTGTTTCTTTGACACGGGCGTGAGACACGCCCATACCATTAATTCATGGATAACAATACACGGGCGTGGTACCCTAACACACGGGCGTGGGAGAAGCGAACAAAGCTAGGCATGACGTTGCGACATGGCCGTGTACCACACACGCCCAAGCCACACGGGCGTGGGATAGTAGCCAGGCACGACCTAAATTGAAAATTTTGAAAAACACGGGCTCACCTTCAGAGTACACGGACTTGACCCTAGGCCGTGTGCACCTCCCCTATATAAGCAAATCACTGTTCATTTTTTCTTCCTTTCAAAAACCTAGCTGAAATCTCCCCTTCTCCACTCCCTAATCCCTATTCCGGCCACCATTCCCTAGATTCTCATTTCCCCAACCCCTAAACCATCCTAAAATCCACTTCCCCTGCATTAGTCCTTTCTTTCCCATCTTTTTTCCCTACATTTTCTTTCCACACGGCTGTACCCCCTGCCACACCCGTGCGCAGCCTCCAACTTCGTTTTTAAAGTTCAATATCTCTCCCTTAGCGCCTTCAATGTCATCTTCAAGAAAGAAAACTGTCGTACCAGCCTCGAAGAAGAGGAAGGGAGCGTCATTTTTCGCGGGTCCACATCTCATCGCGAACCATCCTGTGATGAAGATGTTTAAAAATATTTATTTTATTATTTTATGTTTTTAATTTTTATTCAAACTACCTTTTATTTTTTATTTATTTATTTTTATTTTTTAGCAGATTTAAAATTTTATTGTAAATTTCAGTTATTTCTTTTCAAGTACTTATTCTTCCTACTATCCCCTAAAAAGTTCCTAATTTTAACACAGTTATACAGAACTCTTAAGCTCATCCTCACATAGGAACTAAAACTCCACCGGGAAAGGTTCTCCACGATTGCCATGTCCTGCTCGACCACGACCATAGCTACCACCAGATATAATATTCTTTTCGCGCAGGACTTATGGCCTAATGAACCTCTACGACCGTCGGAGTATCCTCCTCCACTCTCGAACCGATCACTCTCCAAAACTCTAGTTCGAGGAATTCATCATACAGGAAGTTTCACTTCTCTCCCTATCTTATTTTTATACTCTAATATCTATCTTTGTACATTGAGGGCAATGTACATCTTAAGTGTGGGGGGTATTTATTTCATTACCAGAAAAATCCCTGAATAATCATCTTGTTCTCTTGAAAAAACCTCATATCATATTTAGGATAAATTTTAATTGATTTATGATTTTGATTGATATATCTTGAATTAAAACATAGGCATTTATGCATCGATTGTTTAAACTTTAAGACAATAGAGAATCAAGCAAGATGAGTTGATTCTTAAGAATTCAAAATCTTAGGCTGTTTCCCCAAGTCTAAGTATTACTTTGAATTGGAATTCACGAGTCTAAACATCAAAAATCCATAATTTTTGTGAGATTTTTGAGCCTTTTGAGCATTTATTCATCCTTTCATGCTCACTTTTATTATTGCTTTGAGTGCGTCAGTATTGAACTGTTATTCTAGAACTTGCTTGATTATGCATGTCGAGACCACACCATTTGATTTGATATATCAAAATGATTAAGGCATTTAGGATTAACCCACTCATGCCATGAAAACCCTACCTCCACGATTAACCCTTAGTAAACCCCCTTGAGCCTAACAAGCCATTTCTTGTATTACCCTTAATATTAACCTTTAACCCATTATTGTTGAAATCCTCTAAATTAATCCCTATTTTTGTCGAGATTTGAGTTGAATGGATTACCTAGCTATGTTTTGCTCTTGATATTTAGTCTATATTATTTAACTTGTTCTTAAAATATAATAATAACTATGTATGCATATCTGTAATTTCATATTCTGAGAGAAGCTCTGTTATACGCAAGTGAAGATTAACTCTTTTTCTAGTTAGGAAACTTTTCAATTCAATCTTGATTCTAACCCTTTCTTTCAGCTTGTGACCACAGCTCTAACCAAGCCTTATTACAACTCTCTAAAGACCTTTCGATTGATGTATCATCTTAAATTAAAGTGGTGGAGATTTGATTTTCATGCAAGCCTATGGTAATGACTTTCCATTGTTGACTATTCAGTGATTTGTTTATTTTCTTTAAAACACCTCGAGTGATTTGAGTGAATCTTTAGTGAGGATGTAAAACTCTGTGATATTCTGAATTAAAGGTAATTACTTAGATGAGGGAAGACACTTTTAAGTTCTTTTAGTTAAATTCTCAATGTATGATTACCTATGGATTAATTTGAGGTATTATTGATAGAAATTATAAGTTGAGAATGGTTTATTTTGATTATGAGTTGAGAATTTTGCTTGAGGACAAGCAAATGTTTAAGTGTGGGGGTATTTGATAAACCGTAAATTATACACAATTTTACCCCATGTTTAATGCATTTTATGGATGATTTCTCATTAGAATTGGTGAATTCTACGCTTCTAATGCTTTAATTTCATGTTTTATACTTAGGAGAGCATAGTAGAGCGAAAGGAACGAGAACGGGCCAAAAACGGAGAAAATGGACCAAAGTACGAAATCAACAAGCCTGGACCTCCTCACACGGGCAGACCACATGGTCGTGTCAAACGGGCACAATTGGAGCACGACTCACACGGGCATGTCCCTGCCAAGCCCAAGCTAAGTCCAATTCAAAAAAGGCTATTTTTGAGGGATTCTAGGCATTCCAAAGCATATAAATACACCCTAGAAGAGGAGAAGAAGGGGACGGAGAATAGGGTGTAAGGAATTACCCCAAGGAAGCAGATTGATCCACCTCAAAAGTCGGATTCATTATCAAGACTGAAGATCTCTCCTCAATTTCCCTTCAAGAGTTTTAGGTTTTCTTTATATTTTGTACTATTTAATCTTCTGAGATGTTTTCTTATTTACTTATGAACTAAATCCCCTAAATACCTAAGGGGAATGAAACTTAAGACGAATCTTGTTATTATTTTCTGAATCGTATGATAAATATTTAACTTGTTCTTAATTATGTGTTCTTAATTTTTGTTTTGATATCCCAAGATACTAATTCAAGACATGCTCTTATTCAGAGGAGGAATAGACCCTGTCTAAGAGTACTTTTGTCATAATTAAGCGGAGTTGATTGCGTGCCTAGAAATAAGGTGATAAGATTTTGGATTAGGGTGAAACCTAATAGAGGGATCCATAGATCAAGTTAATGGAACCCTAGAGTGTTAATTAGAAAAAAAGTCTCGGTTATTCAATCTGGGGATTAGACGTTATTAGTCTTGAATAGAGATAATAACATAACTTAGGGATCTCTACGGAACAAGTTCAATGAATAAATTGTCCGATTCGGAGTCCAAAAAACAAGTAAAGTCTATGTGGATTTTTCTTTAGGTATTGTCTCAAGTCAGTTGATTTTCCCAAAGCAATTCCCCAATTCTTTTCTCTGTGCGTTCTTAGTTTAGATAATTAGTTAATTAAAACAAAACCCCATTATTCTTAGGCTAGATAATAAAAAGATAGTCATTACTAGTACTTTTGGTTCCCTTGGGTACGAAACCCGGTCTTGCCATTACTATGCTATTGTTTGATAGGTGCGCTTGCCTTTTCATTGTGATAATAGTTAGTCTAGGTTTGATCTTCATTATAAATATTTATTACTTGTTACGAATCACGCGATCAGCTTATGAGATGGGTCTATCGGCTTCCTTGAAGTGGTTCCTTACTCTCTATTTTGTGCCTCCCTTTTCTTCCTCCTCTAGGGTGTATTTATAGGCTTTGGAATGCCTAAGAGCCCTCAAAATTAGCATTTTTCGAATTGGACTTAACTTGGGCTTGGTAGGGACACGCCCGTGTGCAATTACTTTAGGCCGTGCTCGAGCCTGGCAAATTGACATGGCTGTGTGGTTTGCCTGTGTGAGGAGGTCTAGGCCGTGTTGATTTCGTACTTTGGCCTATTTTCTCCATTTTTGGCCCGTTTCTCATTCCTTTTGCTCTCTTATACTCTCCTAAGTATAAAACATGAAATTAAAGCATTAGGAGCATCGAATTCACCTATTCTAATGGAAAGCCATCCATAAAATGCGTTAAGCTTGGGTAAAAAAATGTATAAATTACGGTTTATCACGAGGCATGAACACCATCAAAAGCTTATGCATTTCGTGCACGAAAGGAAGCTTTTGTGCCAGATGTTATTACTGGTACATTTTATATCTTTGATACTGATGTTACTGCTTTGATTGATCCGAGGCCAACACATTTGTATGTATGCACAAATTTAGTGTCAAGTAAGAATTTACTTGTTGAGTCTATTGAATTTGTGGTTAAAGTAACGAACCCCTTAAGTTAGCATGTGCTAATTGATAAGGTTTGTAAAAACTGTTCTTTAATGAATCGGGGTTGTAATTTTCTGACCAATTTGATGCTATTACCATTTGATGAGTTTGATGTGATTTTGGGTATGGATTGGTTGACTCTACATGATGTTGTTATGAACTGTAGACGAAAGCTTATTGTGTTAAAGTGTCAGAACGGTGAAAAGCTTCAAACTGAATCGGATAGATTTGATAGTATGTCTAAAGTTATTTCAGCTATGTTAGCATAGAGATATGTTAGAAAAGGCTATGATCCATATCTTGTTTATATATTTGATTCTAGAGTTTCTGAGCTGAAGCTAGAATTGGTTCCAGTGGTATGTGAGTATCCAAACGTGTTTCCAGAGGAGTTACCCAGGTTACCACCAATTAGAGATGTTGAGTTTGCTATTGAGTTAGTGTCGGGAATAGCTTTGATATTGATAACTCCTTATAAAATAGCACCTACAGAGTTGGAAGAATTGAAAGCGCAGATGCAAGAGTTGACAGATAGGAGTTCTGCTCAACCCTGTTTTTCTCTATGGGTTGCACCTATTTTATTTGCTAAGAAAATGGATGAATCTATGCATTATGTATTGACTACCGTCAGCTCAACAAAGTCATGATCAAGAACAAGCATCTGCTATCGCGTATTGATGATTTCTTTGATCAATTGAAAGATGGAACAATAGTTTTAAAAATTGATCTTCTTTTTGGTTACTATTAGTTGCGAGTTAAAAATTTAGGTGTACGGAAAATCATGTTTAGGACCAGGTACGAACACTATAAATTTCTAGTGATGCCATTTTGTTTAACTAATGTACTTACAGTATTTACGGATTTAATGAATAGAATTTTTAGATCGTATTTAGACAAATTCATCATGGTGTTTATTGATTATATCTTGATTTATTCACTAGATGAGACAGAGCATGTTGAGCATTTGTGAATTGTTTCACAAAATTTGTGTGAAAAGTAATTATTCGGTAAGTTTAGCAAATTTGAATTTTGGCTTCGAGAAGTCATATTTCTAGGACATGTTGTATCAGCCGATGGCATTAGAGTTGATCTGAGCAAAATTTCAACAATTTTTGATTGGAAGCCTCTAAGAAATGTATCCGAGGTTAGAAGTTTTCTAGGTTTAGCCAGATATTATAGAAGGTTCCTAAAGGGATTCTTGATGATTGCTACACCGTTGACGAGAGTATTGAAAAAATATGTGAAATTTGAGTGGTCTGAGAAATGCCAGCAAAGCTTCGCTCAATTAAAAGCATTGTTAACCAAGGCACCAATGTTAGTTTAGCTAGAATCGAGTAAAGAATTTGTGATTTATTTAGTTTAGCTAGAATCGAGTAAAGAATTTGTGATTTATAGTGACACATCTTTAAATGGTTTAAGTTGTATTTTGATGCAAGAAGGTAAAGTGATAGCTTATGCTTGCAGACAATTAAAAATGTATGAAAATAATTATTCGATGCACGATTTAGAGCTTGCAACGATTGTGTCTGCGTTGAAGATTTGGTGACACCATTCGTACGGAAAAAAATGTCATATCTTTACAGATCATAAAAGCTTAAAGTATTTATTGTCATAGAAAGATTTGAATTTGAGACAGCACAAATGGCTCGAGCTATTTAAAGACTATAACTTGATCATTGATTATCATCCGGGAAAAGCTAATCTAGTTGTTGATGCTTTGAGTAGAAAGTCTCTATTTTCTTTTCGAGCATTGAATACGCAATTGACGTTGTTTGATGATGGTTCGATCTTACCTGAGTTGAAAATTAGACCGATGTTTTTACAATAGATTTATGAGGCACAAAAATGTATAACGTGTTGATAGTTAAGCGAAAATAGATTGGATTCGATGATAGTATATACTTCAAAAGTAGAATTTGTGTTCCAAGAAATTCAGATCTCTTTCAGAAGATATTACGGAAAGCTCATAATAGTAGCTTGTCTGTTCATCCTAGTAGCAACAAAATGTACGGTGATTTGAAACAAATGTAGTTGTGGCAGGTATGAAATGAGAGATTTTTGAGTTAATATAAAGATGTTTAGTATGTTAGTAAATTAAAACTGAAGATGAGGTACTTTCTAGTTTGTTACAGCCAGTGATGATTGTAGAATAGAAATGGGAGCACGTCATGATAGATTTTGTATCGAGATTACCTTTGTCTCTGATAAAGAAAGATGAAATTTGGGTCATTATTGATAGTTTGACAAAGTCTGTACATTTCATTCCAGTGCCTACAGATTATTCTCTTGAGAGATTAGCCAAGTTATATGTTGCTGAGATTGTCAGATTTCACGGGGTGCCAGTTTCTATTATTTCTGATAGAGATCCACAATTTATGTTAGGATTTTAGAGCAAGTTACATGAAGCTCTAGGTACTTGTTACCATTTTAGTACCGTGTTTCATCCATAGACCGATGGCCAGTCAGAGCGAGTGATTCAGATACTCGACGATATGCCTCGATGTTGTGTTTTAGAGTTCGAAGGCAACTGAGAGAAATTTCTATCGTTAGTTGAATTCGCATACAACAACAGTTATCAATCGAGTATAAAGATGGCACCGTACAAAGCTTTGTATAGTCGAAAGTGCCGAACTCTATTTGTGACAGCCCTAAATTGACCCTAGTCGGAAAGTGGTTTCGGGACCACTAAACCGAGTCATAAAAATAATTGACCGTCATATTTGATGTTTATTATATGTATATATGCATGTGTGAAAATTTCATGTTTGAATTTTGTTAATTGTAAATGAATTTTATTAAATAGGACTTATGTGAGAAAATTTAGAAATGTGCTAGGCTAATGTAAAGTGGCCCATTTATGCATGTTGCAAATAATTGTACTTGCATGTCAAATACCCCTTTTTTTTATAAGTGGTGGCCGGCCATGATGGTCACTTATATATAATATGTACTAAATCTTAATTAAATGGCCATTATTTTATGCAAAAGAAAGGAAATAAATAAAAGAAAGAATAAAAAAGAAAAGTAATGAAAACAAAGCTTGTATCCTTGGTTCTTCTTGGCCGATTGTAAAGAGGAAGTTGGGAGGGAGGCATTCGGTCATCCTAGGCTAATAGCAAGGTAAGAAGTTTATATTAGTTCATGAAATTTTGGTTAATCTTGAGTAAGATACCAAGCTACTTTGGTAACCCATGTAGAAATTTTGATTTGTGTTATGGACTAGGGCTTTCGGCTATGGTATTTGACAATGGTGAATTTTGTTGTTCCATGTTAAATTTAGATGAGCAAAGATAGATGAGTGTTTGAACTATACAAATAATCATATGTGAGCAATGGGTGCTAAAGGGAAAGGAATCGACTACCTTATTATGTACCAAGGCCGAATGTGTACTTGATAAAGGAGGGGTTGTTATTGAACATTAGGTTATGCCCCTAGTGAATGGATGAATTGATAACCATTGTGTATGAAGATTTGCTTTACTATGCTTTTGTTAGCAAGATGAGAAATGAGTTAAGATGGTCTTGGTGTAGTTGCCGAATTTGAATTAGGAAGTTATTGAGTAATGTTTGTACCTTAAGTGATAGAATAGAGTGAATGCTTGGAATGTGATATGTGTGAACTATATGTTAAATTAAGGTTTGCTAAGCTAGCTATTAAGGTGAAATGCAAATGTTAGTATTTGATTTGGTAATAATCTGCTTGGGGACAGCAGCAGTAAGGTGGTTTTGGAAAATCGCCATAATTTGTAGGAGTTGAGTTAGAAGCTAAATAAATCATGTCATTAAATCTTGAAGAGTCTAGTTTCTTACAAAATAAACTATAAAAACAAAAGAGTTACCGATCTTGAGATATTTGAAGTATTGTGGGGCTGAGTCAAAATGACTACTAGATTCCCTGTTTTGTTTGTATAAAATCAGTATAAATTGTACAAAAATGGCCCTAAGATAAAATTTATATGTTTAGACTCCTTAATGAGTCTAGTTTCAAATGAAAGAAAAGAGAGCATATTTTGAATTCTGTACAATGAGAATTTTGATTCGTAGCGAAGAGTAGTCAGTTTAGTCAAACAGTGAAACAAGGTGAACTTTAAGAAAAATCTGGTATTGTTGGGCTAAACTAAAAATTTTGAAAATTTTATGGATAATAGATAAATGAGTCTTCTGTCAAGAAAAATTTACGGCAATTGATTTGGAGTTTCGTAGCTCCAGTTATAAAAACTTTAGTGACTGTTGCTCAGGAAGTCAGCTTATAGGGAAATTGTAATTATATTGTAAACATTAATGAAAATTTGCTAATGAATTATTTATTGATTTTTATAAAGCTTACTATAATCTATATGTGTGAAAGTCGAATCTATATGTATTATATTCTGAAAGTAATACTTGAATAGTCGATTAATGACTAGTTTAAAATTTGTTGAACTTAAGCTCAAGAGCAAAGGGGGACTAAATCCGATAAAGGGAAGGAAAAAGTAATTGAATAGCCGTTGAAATCGTTCGACAACATTCGAGGTAAGTTTTCGAGTAATGGAACTTAGATTATAATTCTATTAGATCATGTTATATACCAAATCAAAACCATGCTCTTTGTATGTGGTTATTGAGCCGAAAATGGTAATGGTAGATAAGTGCCTTGTGTCTGAGTTCTAGTAATGAAAACGAAATAAAGATGTGTTATGATTTGTGGACATATGTGCATGATTATTCGGATGATAACCGGACTAAGATCCGAAGGCATTTGTGCGAGTTGCTATATCCGGGCTATGTCCCGAAGGCATTTATGCTAGTGATTATATCCGGGCTAAGACCCGAAGGCATTTGTCCGAGTTGCTATATCCGGGCTATGTCCCGAAGGCATTTATGCTAGTGATTATATCCGGGCTAAGACCCGAAGGCATTTGTGCGAGTTGCTATATCTGGGCTAAGACCCGAGGGCATTTGTGCGAGTTGTTATATCCGGCTAAATCCCGAAGATACTTGGGTTTGGAAGTGAGCAATCTTGCTGTAATAATTTCAATTAATATGCTCATAAAATCCAAATGATAAGGTATGTTTCGTATATGCATCGGAAAAGTCGATTCGTTTTAAATAGTATTTGTTCAATTGATTAACGAACTTTCGGCCTTTAGTTAGGTTTGATACCTTGTGTATGAATATGTTGATTGAAGCGTGAAGTAAGTATGATTATGAGAATGTGCATATATGAAGTTTTTCATTTAGCCATATGAATGTTATACTTTAGTCAAAACTAATTTCATTACTCAAACTTACTAATCATTAAATGCTTGTTTTGTTGCTTTGATTCTCTGTTTTATAGATTTTGCTCGTCAGCTATCGGACTCGGGATTGTCCAAGTCGAAGTCGTTCACACTATCGAAGCCCTTTTGGTACTCTTTTAGTTGAACTCTGATAATGGCATGTATAGGACTACCCTTTGTTGTTAATCAAGTACCTTTTGGTAATGTATGTGTGTATAGCCATGCGAAAATGGCTCGTATAATTTGAGTATGGCATTAAAATCATTTTGTGTTTATGTATATATACATGGTTTTATGATGTGGTTATGGAGTGGTATGGAAATGTTGGGTAAATGATCAACCATTGGAATGGCTAAATATGATCATATATGGTCCTATGTAAAATTTCTAATTGATCATGGAAAACTATGAAATAGGTAAAACTTACCTTGAGATCAGATGCTGACGGCAGCAGTAGGGTGAATTTTAAAATTCACTAAAAATAGTAGAAATGGAATTAAATAATGAATAAATTATGTAATCTAAGCGTGATGAGTCTATTTTTATATGAAAGAAACGAGACGGCCATATGAGCCGTATTTTATGAGATGTTTAAGTTATTGTGAAACAGGGCCAGAGCATTTTTTGGATCCCCTGTTCCAACTTTAGAAATTCACCATAAATTAATCAGAGACAATTAGAGGTCATGCCTTATATGTATAGATTCCCTTTTGAGTCTAGTTTTGTTAGAAACAAATGGTATAAGTATTGAAGCTCTGTACAGGGAGATATCTAAGTCGTAGTGCATGAAGGTCAGAGTAGTCGAACCCTGAAAAAGGGGTGACTTTAACTAATAAACTATACTAATTGGGCCAACCAAAAATTCTAAAAAAAAATCTGTAGATGCATATATGAGTCTTGTTTCGGGGAAAATTTACAGAATTGGATTTCGAGTTTCGGAACTCAAGTTATGAATTTTTAAGTAACTGGTACGTAGATTGGCAGCTTGTCTGGGAAATTTTAATGTAAGTTGCTTGAAGTCCGTTAACACCTCGTGTTCGACTCCGGCAACGGTCTCGGGTACGGGGTGTTACACTATTTTATTAGACTGATCTCAGTGACAAAAAGTTCCACGGGGTTGATTTGATACAATAAATTGAAAAAAAAGTTAAAGTTATTCGAGATAGTTTAAAATAGCTTCAAATTGACAGAAATCGTATGCGGATTTAAAAAGAAAAGACATTGAATTTTAGGTTGGCAATAAAGAGTTTTTGAAAGTCTCACCCTGGAAGAAATTCCTACAGTTTGGTTGTAAAGGAAAGTTTAGTCCACGTTTTATTAGACCGTAGGAGATTATCAAAAGAATTGGGCCAGTAGCTTACCGATTAGCTTTGCCATTAGAGTTAGAAACGATCCATAATGTGTTTCACGTATTCACATGTAATCTCACCTCTTGAGGTAGAGACTTAGCCTAATATGTCGTACATCAAAGAATGGATCAGAATTTTAACTTGAGAGGTTAATGAATTGAGAAATAAAAGCATAGCTTTAGTGAAATTCCTTTGGCAATGACAAGGTTTAGAAGAAGCCACCTGGGAACTAGAAGAAGCTATGAAAGTGGAATACCCGAACCTTTTTTCTGGTAAGATTTTTAGGGATGAAAATTCCATTAAGGGAAGAGTTATAATAGCCCATTTTTAGTGAAATCGGAATAGTGATTGTGAGACTACAAATTCGATGTGAAAATATTTATTTTATTATTATTTAAATGTCTCTGGTATGTTAGTAGTGTTGTACAAAAATTTCATTAAGAAAATTTATCATTTGCATGCTTAATTTGGTGAAAATGACTAAATCATAGAAGGTGCAAAAGTATAGTTCCATTAGTTAAAGGTGTCTATTAGCTATGAAATTAAATTGTCAAGGGATTTATGTGGTAATTAGACCTTTTTTTATTTTTAATTGACTTTCATGGACATCATTTAAATGATTTTAAAGGTTCATTACCAAGGTTAATTTTGTAAATTAATAATTTAACATAAAATCAAATTAAAGAAAATTAAGGCATTAGTTCGTGTTCATCTTCTCCACTGAAGTTAAAAAGAAGAAAACCCTCCATATTTGGCACCTTGAGCTTTCAGTTACCTATCTCTTGCATGTAAGTGTGTTTTTCATCCTATTTTTAATTTATGTTTTTAGGATCGTTATAGCTTAATCTAGCTAGCCCAGGGACTAATTTGCAAAACTGTTAAAGGATTAGGGTTTTACCATGAATGTGCTTATGTGTTCCTTGAAAGTTTATAAAACATTATGAGTCTTTGTTGTGAAATAAACAACTTTTGTAAAGTGATTTTTTATGAAATTATCATTTAGGGACTATTATTTAAAAATAGTAAAATGCCATGGTGAAATTGTGACATAGTGCTTTGTTTGGGCTGATATAAGTCCCTAGGTAAATCGGCTAGCATGGTATGTGGATGAAATTGCACGAATTTCAATTTACAAGCTTAAGGACTAAATTTTAAAGAATTAAAATATTAGGGGTAAAAGTGTAAATTTGTAAAAGTGTGTATTTTGGACTGAATTGAATAGAATGAATATTGAATGGATTGAATTTGTTTATGTAGATTAAGTTAAGCCTCATACGGGCTTAGATCGAGGGAAAGATAAAGTGTCGGACTAATCGGTCCTATTTCATCGTTTTTGTAATCGAGGTAAGTTTGTATGTTTAAGTAGCATTTTAATGTATTTGGTTTAAATGCTATTATGTTATTTATCATATTATGCCTGGATGGAAAATCCAACGATTTTTCGCCGACTATCGAGTCATATTTGAACCTTAGGAACATATAGGATACAAATGACATGTCATTAGGGTTACCATGTTTTGGGTGCTGGTCTTAAATGTCCTACCAGTGACTGAGTTCTGGTATTTGTTGCGGATACTTGTTAACTTGTGTGAATGGCACCATGTAGCTACGTTCGGACAGTTAGCTTGTGTGAGCGACACCATGTAGCTATGTTCGGACTGTTAGCTTGTGTGAATAGACCCATTTATGGCTTGACTGAGCATCTATGTAATGGAAAAGAAAAGAAATGGTTTCAACCATATGTTAACACACTTTGTTAGAGTTTTCTGCGTATCTAATATTATTCTAAGTAGTTCAACAAACATGTAAAGTGAAGAAACGGTAAGTGTTACAATTGACAATGTCATGAATTTATGGAAAGGTATGAATTGTTGATGATCAAAGTGTGTATAGCGATGTCTAAGAAAAGTATGAATACTTATAAGCTATATTCATGAAAGCTATCTTACTATGTGATGATTTTGCTAAGTTATGTGTTTAATCACTAACTTATGTTGTTGGACGATGCTTAGGCTTGTGCCAAGCTATGTTCGATTGAGTCATGTCTATTTTTAAGATTATGCATTGAAATGGTAAGTTATGTTCATGATTTACGAACTTACTAAGGATTGATTTCTTACATTGTTTTCTTTCCTATGTTCTATAGATTATGGAAGCTCGATCAGTTTGGAAGCTCATCGGAGACCTACCACACTATCCGATGACTATATCGATAGATTTTGATATTTTGAGTCATGGTTATAATGGTGTGTATAGAGGAATTATGTTTGGCTTGTAAATGCGGTATTGTGGTTGATCAACTTTTGGCATTTTAATGCTTTGATGGTTGTAACAGCCCAATTTTGGGCCTAGTCAGAACAGTGGTTTCGGAACCACTAATCCAAGGTCAGCAAAATTATTTTTAGTGATTGCTTGCTTAATTTCGAAAAAAAGACTAAATCGCATAAAGTGCGAAAGATTTGTTTTACTAGCTAAAAGTGTTAAATGGCTATGAGGCATTAAATTAGAACTCCTTATTGAATAAATAGACCCCAAAGTTATTAGTGGCTGAACATGGAGACAAAGAAATTGAAAAGTTAAAGGTTGGTGGCATTAGGTGACTTATTTGGTAATAAAATTAAACAAAAAGAAAAGGGCCATTGTAACACCCCAAACTTGGCCTGGAAGTTTGGCTCGAACTTGGCGTGTCACATTGAAGTGTTTTTCGAAAACCATGTTTCCATTAAAAACAATTCTTAATAATTAAAAACTTATACCCTTTTAAAACCTTGTTAGAAAACCTCAGCTGAATAACATTCTTAACAACTTTGTAAAAATCTTGGTAGTTGCGGAAACTTACTTTAAAAACAATTGCGGTTACGTGATGTTTTGAATAACAGTAGTTGCTTTGGAAAATCGTGTTCTAATACTAGCAATTATAAGAACGATAAATAAAATTCCAAATTTGAAATCCAGAAAATTACAACGACTTTACTACAACCCACATAAAATAATTTAAAGGTAATAATCAAAACTGTAACATAAATAGTGTGTGTGGCTTCCTCCGAGCCCCTAGCAACCCCGATCCATCTAAGGCTGGAAATTACCTAATTGGAGACTGGAGTTAATCCACGCTCCGAGCACTCTTAGCCGACGCCCAGCCCAAATGAGCACGCCATAAAACAAAAGGGATCAGCCAAGAAAGGTACCTTTACTCTCCTCGCGGTTCTATCTATTTAAAGCTAGCTTCCCATCCACTCTTATGTTAGCTTCCCGATGTGGGATCCCTCCAACATCAGAGTTTAAATTCAACACCAACTCTTGCCGCCCCTGTTAGCAAAATAAATGCTTTTTGTTTGCCATGGGATTCGAACCCATGCCTCCCCTCAAATGCTCCACACGCCACTTGCCACTAAGCCATAAGGTTTTTTGTGTCACAATTTCTCCAACAATATTCTTAAGGCCTACCTACTACACCCAGGGTTTGATTCACCTTAAACCAAATTTTTTGCTAGAGTCCAGGTTTAAACCCAGGACTTCTCCAACACTTCTCAACACACTTAACCACTAAAACAAGCCTTCATTAACGAAATTTGCATGCACAACAGAATATTATAAGCTGCCTTCAACCGCTCCCATGCTCAAGGCCCAAAACTTCTAGGCCCAAATTTAGGGTGTTACAACTCTACCTCCCTTAAAGAAATTTTGTCCTCGAAATTTCCATCTAATAGGGTAGTCGTGTAACATCTACCCCACTACGCTACCGCTGCGCACTCTGATCCTACTATCACTATCACACTTCAACTAGAACTTGAAACATCTCATACATACAACACTTATTCACTGAAGCAGACACATATTTATCACACATATATACAATTTCTATATCCAAAACATCACATCCACATAAAATAAATACCAAATTTAAATTTAGACCAATATCTAAGGAATCCATAGTATTTCAATTTCTAAATAGACAAAAGTATTCAGAAGACTTACGGATTCGGCACCGGAGACTCGGTGTGCCATACTTTTTAAGAGAAATACTTCAAACAGACCACGTGGTTGAAAATAATTTTCTAAAATTCAACCTTTGAAAACCCAATCCACAACCGAGTTGTTGCAACCCAGGCTCTGATACCACTAAATGTAACACCCCAAACCTGGCCTGGAAGTTTGGCTCGAACTTGGCGTGTCACATTGAAGTGTTTTTCGAAAACCATATTTCCATTAAAAACCCTTCTTAATAATTAAAAACTTATACCCTTTTTAAACCTTGTTAGAAAACCTCAGCTGAATAACATTCTTAACAACTTTGTAAAAATCTTGGTAGTTGCGGAAACTTACTTTAAAAACAATTGCGGTTACGTGATGTTTTGAATAACAGTAGTTGCTTTGGAAAATCGTGTTCTAATACTAGCAATTATAAGAACAATAAATAAAATTCCTGTGACACCCCTAATTTGACCCTAGTCGGGAAGTGGTTTCGGGACCACTAAACCGAGTCATAAAAATAATTAACCGTCATAATTGATGCTCATTATATGTACATGTGCATGTGTGAAAATTTCATGTTTGAATTTTGTTAATTGTAAGTGAATTTTATCAAATAGGACTTATGTGAGAAAATTTAGAAATGTGCTAGGCAAATGCAAAGTGGCCTATTAATGCATATTGTGAAAATGATGGGTTTGCATGTCAATTTACCCAAATTAAGGCATAGTGGCCGGCCATGCTATGAGTGGAAACATGTCACAAACATGTTATGTTAGGAACAATAAAATAAGGAGTATGGGTAATAAAGAAATGGAAAAAAAAGAAAGAATGTGTGCGATTGTTTCTCCCCCTCCCCATTGCCGTGAATGTAAGAAAGAAAACAAAAAAAAGTGTCCATCTTCTTTTCATTTCTCTTGGCCGAATGTTCTAAGGAGGAAAGGAAACAAGTTGTGTTCTTTGGTTCTTCTTGGCCGGATTGAGAGGAGGAAGGAAAGAGTGAAGCAATCGGTCATCTTAGGTCGATATTAAGGTAAGGAAGTTGATACTAGTTCTTGAAATCCTAGTTGATTTTGAGTGAGATATCAAGTTATTGTTGGTAACCCATGTTGAAATTGTGATTTTGGAATAAGTAAGGTTTTCGGCTATGGAGATTAATAAGGGTGATGGTTGTGTTTCATGCTAAATCTAGATGAACAATGGTAGTTGCTTACATCTTGATGATTATGAGTTTCTTTCTTGGTTCTACCTTAGATCCATGAAGTATATTTTTATTTGGTGTTGTTGGAAGTATCGGCCATGGTATATCCATAAGTGTGATTTATGCTTATTGCATGGTAGGTAAGATTTATGTTTTGGATATATGTTTAAATTTGGTTATAATCAAATTTGTGATTCGGCTCTTGCACATATATATATATGATTGCACATGACGTATTGGTATGACCTATATATTATCTCAAGGTATATACTTACACATGATGGTGCTTCGGTTATGGATTAAATGATGGATGCGTATTGAGTTATAATATGTAATGCATTAGTTAGTAAAATGTATGCCATTTATGTGTGGTATTAAGTATATAATCGGCCTCAACATAGACATGCATATTCGGCCATAGGAAGAAGATGGTGTTGCATGTATTCGGTTAGAGGCAAGCATATTGATGCTTTTGTCTTGGCTTAGAAAATTTGGCCAAGGGGGAATATTAGCTAAAATGTTGAGTTTGATTCATGATTCCATATATATATGTGACTCTAATGCCTAAAGTATATATGGGCTAAGTACCTTGAGGTTTTCTTTTGATGTTCGAATGAATTGTACTAAATTGCTTGATGTGATTAAAAATGCATATGACCATTGTGTAGTTGAGCTAGAAGGTGGCCATATGACCAATCAAACTCCTTGTCATATTCGACCATAAGCTAGCATAATGAGACTTTAATAAGTTAAATTTGTTTGAATTAGCTCAAGAGCTTAGAGGACCAAAGTTGGATAAAGGAAAGGAAAAAGTGATCGAATAGCCGCCGAAATCGTTCAACAACATCCGAGGTAAGTTTTAAGTGATTAAACATTGAGTAAATTCAATTATAATAGGACATGATGAGTTGATTTAATAAGATATGATGTGGCCATGATATGTTCTAAGCTCAAATGGTAAGTTCTTAAGTGTTTGAGCTTGGGAATTTAAGGGTAAATTGAAATAGTCTGCTTAGGACAGCAGCAGTAACGTGACTTTAGAAAATCACCATAAATTTATGGATTTGAATTAGAGGCTGAATGAGACATGAAATTAAAGCTTAATGAGTCTAGTTCCTTATAAAAGAAACCGTGTAAGCAAAGGAATTTTCGATAATGAGATACTTAAAGTTGTGTGAGACAGTGCAGAATGACACTGTAATCCTCTGTTCTGTTTTTAGAAAATCATTATAAATTGTACAAAAATGGTTATAAGATAAAATTTATATGATTAGACTCCTTAATGAGTCTAGTTTCAAATGAAATCAAATACAACACATTTTAAATTCTGTAAAATGAGAAATTTGATTCGTAGTGAAGAGTGGTCAGATTAGTCAAACAGTGAAACAGGGGAAACTTTATGAAAAATATGGTATTGATTGGCCAAACCTAAAATTCTGGAAATTTTATGGATGGAAGATATACGAGTCTATATTCAGGAAAAATTAACGGAAAGTGATTTAGAGTTTTGTAGCTCCAGTTATAAATAATTTAGTGACTATTGCTCAGGAAAAACAGCCTGTGCTGAATTTGAGATTGTGTTGTAAACCTTGATAAACTTGTTTTAGTTGCTCATAAACTATTGATTAAACCCATACGTGAATTCTAAATTGTGATATTGGAAAATGATAGATGTAGATTCAGCCAAGACAGTGTGTATACGTGAAAGTATATGTGGTATGTGAAGTATATTTGGATAATTGTGATGTCAATACATGAAAATCTATATTTTGATTTAGGATTCTATGTGATGGATGTGAACATGAATATATGAGATAAGGCCTAATGGCCGATGTGATGAATGTGAAAGTGTATATATGTGATAAGGCCTAATGGCCGATGTGATGAATGTGAAAGTGTATATATGTGATAAGGCCTAATGGCCGATGTGATGAATGTGAAAGTGTATATATATGTGATAAGGCCTAATGGCCGATGTGATGAATGTGAAAATGTATATATATGTGATAAGGCCTAATGGCCGATGTGATGAATGTGAAAGTGTATATATATGTGATAAGGCCTAATGGCCGATGTGATGAATGTGAAAGTGTATATATGTGATAAGGCCTAATGGCCGATGTGATGAATGTGAAAGTGTATATATATGTGATAAGGCCTAATGGCCAATGTGATGAATGTGAAAGTGTATATATATGTGATAAGGCCTAATGGCCGATGTGATGAATGTGAAAGTGTATATATGTGATAAGGCCTAATGGCCGATGTGATGAATGTGAAAGTGTATATATGTGATAAGGCCTAATAGCCAACGTGATGGATGTGAAAGTGTATAAATGTGATAATTCCCGAAGGGCATTTGTGTCAGTACTATATCCGAGTTAAAACCCCGCAGGCTTTATGCGAGAATATTATCACTGATTAATGTCCGTAAGCTTCGTGCTCGTACTATATCCGAGCTCTAAAGACCCGATGACTACGTGTGGGGATTTTGTCCGGGTAAGATCCGATAACTTCGTGTGGAGATTATGTCCGGGTAAGACTTCGTAATAAGAATTGCTTATAAATATATTCAATGCGAAAGGTTAAACAGGTATGTACTCCAAGTTTATATGTGAGCTTGATTTGCACTAAATCATAAGGTAGTTATGTGATGCATACGAGAGCAATCTATGAGACTATTCCTATGATTATGTGACATCGGATCAGTGTGAGAGGTTACGTGAAATCATACGATATATCTATGTCACATGAGCTCACTTTTATGTGAAAGTTTATCTGCCTATTGTATGTGATGAGATGTGCATATTCGGTAAAGGGATGGTATGCCCGAAGGAAGAGTGAAATAAAAATACAAACAACTATGCTATAATTTGATTGTTATCTATTAACACTGCTTAAAACTTACTAAGCATTGTAATGCTTACTCCGTTTACTCTGTTTCCTCTGTTTTATAGATCTCATTTGGAATCTACAGGCTCGGGGATCATCAGCAACTAGTCACACTATCACTATCCACTGTTTGGTACTGCTACGTTTTGGATTATCTTATGGCATGTATAGAATAGACTAGTGGCGGGAAAATATTTTTGGTTAATGTATATAAGCCATGCGAAAATGGCATCTTTTGAATGTTTACTTAGAGAAGTTTAAATTTTATCCTTGGCTGTGCTTAGTACTTATTTAAATGAATGATCTTTATTTCAAGAAAAAAAAATTCAAAATTTTACTGTTCTAACATGAGTTACAAGTCCGGTAATGCCCCTTACCTATTCCGGCGACGGTTACGGGATAGGGGTGTTACATTTTACTGGTATCAGAGCTACGGTTTAGTCGATTCTAGGACTAACGTAGCACGCGTGAGTCTATTTATACATACCATAAAGTGATAAAATGATAGTGTGATGATTTTTGGCTATTAAAATGTGTTTGCTGTATTGTAATGAATCTTGATCCCGATCGAGCTGTAGCAAGCTTCTGACTATGAGAATTTGTGATATAACTTCACTTAGATATGCCTAAATTATTAAGTTGATCAGGTACGTATCATGTACTCGTATTTGAATTTCGATTTGGATTGAATTATAAGGGTATAAGTGATGCAATTTTGAAAGAGTGTTATGACTATAAATGTGATTTTTGTATGTGGCTATGGAACTGGAAGTTGAATGGTCGATAAGCATGTTGTGTTTGTATTCAAGTAATGTAAATGATATACTAATGTGTATTGCTATATGTGTATATGTACATGAGAATTGAGAGTGATATATCCGGGCTAAGTCCCGAAGAGCATTCGTGCTAGTGATATATCCGGGCTAAGTCCCGAAGAGCATTCGTGCTAGGATATATCCGGGCTAAGTCCCGAAGAGCATTCGTGCTAGTGATATATCCGGGCTAAGTCCCGAAGAGCATTCGTGCTAGTGATATATCCGGGCTAAGTCCCGAGGAGCATTCGTGCTAGTGATATATCCGTGCTAAACCCCGAAGAGCATTCGTGCTGGTGTTATATCCGGGCTAGGTCTCGAAGAGCAATCATGCTGGTGACGTGTATTCGGGCCTTCGTGCCTAGTAGGCTTCGTGTCGGTAATTTGAGCAAAGTTTAAGTGCTCATTACTATACGAATTCAAATTGAAATGAGATGATATGTTTAAAAGTGTACATACATGATGTTTATAGACTTGGTTAAGTCATTTCAATGTGTATTAACGAATGAATAAGAGCACTATGTGTGTGAATGATTAGAGGCACTGTGTGTGTGCGAATTCCTTTAACCGAGCACTATGAGTGCGAGATCGTCAGTGGGCACTAAGTGTGTGAAGTGGAATTCATGTAAGACCTCATTTGGGACGAAGGCATAGATTTGAGATAGTGTGTAAGACCATGTCTGGGACATGGCATCGGCTCGATATGTGAGAATATGTAGGACCATATCTAGGATATGGCATTGTAAGAGCTATATGTGCTTAATGAGTATCCGTAATGATTTCGAATGATTCAACAGGTATATTTAAGATGATAAATTAAGTAAGATCAGAATAAGTGATACAGGTATGTACGGAAGGTATGAGAAAATCAGATGAAAGTAAAAAGATGGTGGATATGTTGTTAAGAAATGAATTCATGTTGTAAATGTGTTATGAATTTAGTCTATGGAATGCTTCGTATATGAAGTCATATGTGCTATTGCTAAATGACCCCTATTTTTTTGTTAATCATATTCAAGAAATTATTTCGATTAAGTTTGACATTTGAAAGTCTGTAAGAATTTGTGATGAATGCTGATAATTTTGGATATATGGGTTATGTGCTAAAATAAATCCCATGCCGGTATACAATATGAGGCTTGATGCCAAATCGATTGTATACGGGTATTGTTAACGGTGATTGAATGTGCTAAATGAACTCAATGTTCAGTTATGTGGAAGTTGATTCTCTGTTGGAAATAGGTTAAGTTGAATAGTGAGATATGATGGAGTGATTAAGGATATTTATTGGGATGTTTGAGTATATGTGTACTTTCGGTCAGGTTACAGCTTATACATGAATGAAAATGTGGGTTACAAATATGTGGGTTGATGATGTGAATTATACATATAAATCTGTGCTTAATATGTGTTTGAGATGCAATTGTGAATTAAATTAAGTGATTATTACTTATGAAATCAAGAAAATGAGATATATGTGCATACTTGTAGAAATGTTTATGTATTTGTTTTAAGATAAGAAAATGATTTTATAGATCGATGCGAAATCAATAATGAATTATGTAACACCCCGAACCCGAGACCGACACCGGAGTCGGACACGAGATGTTAACAAACTTTGAAAAATTTTTCCAGACACTGCCCAGTCTGAGTACTAGTTGCTTCAAAAATCATATCTTGAGTTTCACAACTCAAAAATCAGTTTTGTGATTTTTCCCTGAAACTAGACTCATGTCCCCACCTATGGATTTTTTTCTAGAATTTTTGGTTGGGCCAACTAGTACAGTTTATTAGTCAAAGTCTCCCATGTTACAGGGGTCGACTACACTGACCTTTTCCCATTACGACTGGGATATCTCTCTGCACAGAGCTTCAATACTGATGCCGTTTGTTTCTATGGAAACTAGACTCAGAGAGGAATCCATACATATATGGTATGACCCCTAATTATCTCTGGTCAATTTATAGTGAATTTCCAAAGGCGGAACAGTGAATCCAGAAACTGTTCTGGCCCTGTTCCACAAGAACCGGAATATCTCTTTCTGTACTGTTCCTATAATTGTTTCGTTACTTCCATATGAAAGTAGATTCATCAAGGTTTGATTACATAATTTATTCACTATTTAATTCCACTCCTACGAATTTATGTGATTTTTCAATTCTACACCACTGTTGCTGTCAAAATCTGTTTTCAAGATAAACTTTACCTATTTTGTGGTCACCATGGACCAACTAGGATTTTGCCCTACATAGGTCCACATGTGATCATATTTAGCCATTCCAATGGCTGATCATTTGCCCAACACTTCCATTTCAAACCATAGTCACATCATGAAACCATATATATACATACATACACACAAATGGTCTAATGCCATACTCCACTTTTACAAGCCATTTTCGCATGGCTTTACACACATACATCACAAAAGAACTTAAACAATAGGGGGTAGTCCTATACATGCCATATCCAGAGTTCAACTAAAAGAGTACCAAAAGAGCTTGATAGTGTAGATGACTTCGACTTCGCTGATCCCGAATCCGATAGCTAACGAACAAAATCTATAAAACAGAGAGCCAAAGCAACCGGGTAAGCATTTAAAGCTTAGTAAGTCTCAAGTAATGAAATCGGCTTTGACTACAGTATTACATTCACATAGTTAACTAAATCACTTTATTAACACACATTCTCATACTCATACTTACTTCACACTTCACCCACCTAGGTACACAAGGTATCAACCTTTATAAAAGCCGAGAATTCGTTAGCCGATCGCACGAATACCATTTTAAACAAACCGACTTTCCAATGCACATGCAAACATACCTTATCATTCGGGTTGGTCAAGCATAATTATTAAATTAGTTACAGCACAAAATGCTCACATTCAACCCAAGTTTCTTCGGTATTTAACCGAATGCAACCGCAAACACATTTGCCTTCGGGTCTTAGCCCGGACATATCAACTCGCATAATTGCCTTCGGGTCTTAGCCCGGATATGTCATCTCGCATAATTGCCTTCGGGTCTTAGCCCGGATATATCATCTCGCATAATTGCCTTCGGGTCATAGCCCGGATATATCAACTCGCATAATTGCCTTCGGGTCTTAGCCCGGATATATCAACTCGCATAATTGCCTTCGGGTCATAGCCCGGATATATTCCAATGCTCATGCACACATATATCAATAATCATAACACATCCATATCATTTCTTCGTTACTAAGGCTCAAACACAAAACATTTATTAAATCTTTCAAATTTCGGCTCAATAGCCACACACAAAGAGCATGATTTCAATTGGCTTTATAACATAGTCTCTATGCACATTCGACTATCCGTCATAATATGACTAACCATTTCAATATAATTCAAGTAGGGTCATTACTCGAAGACTTACCTCAAATGTCGTCGAACGACTTCAACGGCTATTCAATTACTTTTTCCTTCCCTTTATCGGATCTATTTCCCCTTTGCTCTTGAGCTTAAGTTCAACAAAAATTAAAATAGTCATTAATCGACTATTCAAATATTACTTTCCGAATAATATTATATATATTGATCCGACTTTCACACACATAGATTATAGCAAGCTTTATATTAATCAATAAATAATTCATCGGCAAACTTTCATTAATGTTTACAACAAAATCACATATTCACTACGAGCTGTTTTCCTGAGCAGTAGTTACTAAATTACTTATAACTGGAGCTACTAAACTCCAAATCACTTGCCGTTAATTTTCCCTGAATATAGACTCGTATATCTTCCATCCATAAAATTTTCAGAATTTTAGGCTTGGCCAATCAATACCAGATTTTTCTTAAAGTTTCCCCTATTTCACTGTTTGACTATTCTGACCACTCTTCACTACGAATCCAATTTCTCACTTTACAGAATTCTAAATGTGTTGTATTTAATCTCATTTGAAACTAGACTCATTAAGGAGTCTAAGCATATAAATTTTATCTTATAATCATTTTTGTACAATTTATAATGATTTTCTAAAAACAGAACAGGGAATCCAGCAGTCATTTTGACTCAGCCCCATAATACTTCAAATATCTCTAGATCGGTAACTCCTTTGTTTCTATAGTTTCTTTTGTAAGAAAATAGACCCTTGAAGCTTTAATGACATAATTCACTCAGCTTCTAATTCAACTCCTACAAATTATGGCGATTTTCGAAAATCACCTTACTACTGCTGTCCCAAGTAGAGTACTACCAATTCACCATATATCAACCATTTCATATAGGTTTCTTCTAAACTAATAATAACCGAACCATTTAGTCAAGCTTAAGGCTGATTCTATTTTGTTCATGTTAAGGTCACACCTCCCTTAAAAGAAATTCCAGCCTTCTTAACTTTAATTAGCTACTACCCATTCTTTAAACATTAAACACAATGCACTTAACAATTAAACCTCTATACCGAATTTGCTCACACAATAGTCCTTGACCGAAAGTTCTTAGACTCTAGCTACCCTAATGTCATTCCTTGAAGCACATCCGAATACATATATTTTTCTTTCTCTCTAAACTAGATTCGGCAACCCCATAAGCCATATTAACCTTAACTTTCAAGCTAGAACACTTAACAATTTAACACATCCAACCTAACTATCCATCTAATGTCATCAAAACTTCTACTAAAAATTTTAAGCTCCTAGGCCGAAATTCAACCCTCATAATAACCTAACTTCAATCCAAGATTCAAGTAGCTTTTAAACCAATCCTCCAAATTATGCATACATTTTCAAGAGTGGCATAAAACATACCTTTTTGTATCAAAACACCTTAGCCGAAATTCAACAAGAGTTTTTCTTCTTTCTTTCTTCTAGTTTCGGCAATGGAGGAGTAAGGATGAGTCACTTTGGTTTCTCCTCCCACTTCTCATTATATTATTTCCTTCCATACTATAATTCCTTTAATATCAATTATTAAATCCTTTGTTAATACAAAATTATTTTAATTTTTGAATTAGTGGAGCATATTCCTTCCTTGGCCGGCCACCATGTTTATCATGGGTAAATTGACATGCAAAACCCCTCCTTTCAATGCATGTACTATTAGACCATTGTAAAATTAACCTCTCACTTTCCAACAAAGTTTCATATAAGTCCATATAAATAAATTCACATAAAGATGATCAAATTAATGCATGAGACTTTCACACATGCATTTACTCACTTCATAAACACAGAATATAACTTTTAATTATTTTCTTAACTCGGTTTTGTGGTCCCGAAACCACTTCCCGACTAGGGTCAATTTAGGGCTGTCACAACTCTCCCCCACTTAAGAAATTTTCGTCCCCGAAAAACTTACCGGTGAATAGGTTTGGGTATCGTTCTTTCATCGAGCTCTCAGTTTCCCAAGTAGCTTCCTCGATCCCGTGTTTAAGCCATAACACCTTAACTAACGGAACCCTTCTGTTTCGCAACTCTTTCACTTCACGAGCTAGAATGCGAATTGGTTCTTCTTCATAACTCAAGTTAGATTGAATTTCAACTTCCGAGGGATTAATCACATGTGACGGATCGGATCTATAACGTCGAAGCATCGAAACATGAAAAACATTGTGAATCCTTTCAAGTTCAGGGGGTAAAATCAATCTATATGCCACTGGACCAATTCTTTCGGATATTTCATACGGCCCAATGAATCTTGGGCTCAACTTGCCCTTACGGCCAAACCTGAGTATCTTTTTCCAAGGTGAAACCTTAAGGAACACTTTGTCTCCCACCTGATACTCGATGTCTTTTCGTTTCAAATCTGCGTACGACTTCTGACGATCCGTGGCTATCTTCAGACTTTCACGGATTACCTTTACTTTCTGTTCCGCATCTCTAATCAAATCAACTCCGAAAATTTTGCTTTCACCGAGCTCGGTCCAAAACAATGGTGTACGGCATTTACGACCGTACAAAGCCTCGTAAGGTGCCATCTTAATACTTGATTGAAAACTATTGTTGTAAGCGAATTCAATCAAAGGTAAATACCGTTCCCATGAACTACTGAACTCGAGGATGCAACATCTCAACATATCCTCAAGTATCTGAATTATCCGCTCGGATTGACCATCGGTTTGGGGGTGAAAAGCAGTGCTAAAATGCAGCTTGGTACCCAGAGCTTCTTGCAATTTCTTCCAAAATCGTGAGGTGAATCTCGGATCTCTATCCGACACGATAGAAACAGGTACCCCATGTAATCTCACAATTTGATAAACGTACAATTCAGCTAGTTTCTCCAATGAAAAATCCGTACGTACGGGGATGAAATGAGTCGACTTAGTCAGTCTATCAACAATAACCCATATCGCATCCTTCTTACTTGCTGACAAAGGCAGTCCGGACACAAAGTCCATTGTGACTCGATCCCATTTCCATTCGGGTATCATGATCGGCTGGAGTAATCCCGAAGGCACTTGATGTTCCGCTTTCACTTGTTGACATATTAAACATCTCGAAACAAAGTCAGAGATGTCCCGTTTCATACCATGCCACCAAAATTGACGTTTCAAATCGTTGTACATTTTCGTACTCCCCGGGTGAATTGACATTCGGCTACAATGGGCTTCGTTCAGAATCATCGAAATGAGTTCCGAATTCTTTGGAACACACAACCGATTTCTGAACCTCAAACAATTATCGTCGTCAATTTGAAACTCTGATCCCTCGTTCGGAAAACACTCAGCCCGTTTTGCAACCAATTCATCATCGACTTTCTGAGCTTCACGAATTTGGTGAGTCAATAATGGTTTAGCTTTTAATTCAGCTACTAACACATTGTCTGGTAGAACAGACAAATGCACGTTCATCGCTCGCAAAGCAAACAATGACTTCCGGCTTAAGGCGTCCGCAACCACGTTAGCCTTTCCCGGGTGGTAATCAATGACAAGCTCGTAATCTTTCAACAACTCAAGCCAACGTCTTTGTCGCAGATTCAAGTCTCGTTGAGTCATCAAATATTTGAGACTTTTGTGGTCCGAAAATACATGGCACTTCTCACCAAACAGATAATGTCGCCATATTTTTAAAGCAAACACGATGGCAGCTAGTTCGAGATCATGGGTCGGATAATTCCTCTCGTGTGGCTTCAATTGTCTCGACGCATAGGCCACGACTCGACCTTCTTGCATCAATACGCAACCCAACCCAAGTAGGGATGCGTCACTATAGATGACAAACTCTTTACCCGATTCGGGTTGCACCAAAATTGGAGCTTCAGTCAAATGAGTTTTCAGTTGGTCGAAACTTTTCTGACATTTCTCCGTCCACTCGAACTTAACATCCTTTTGAAGTAGCTTCGTCATTGGTGTGGCTATCATCGAGAAACCTTTCACAAATCGTCGGTAATAACCGGCGAGCCCCAAAAAGCTCCGAACTTCAGTAACATTTCTCGGAGGTTTCCAGTCAAGTATGGCTGAAATTTTGTTCGGGTCAACTCGAATACCCGACGCGGATACCACATGACCCAAGAAGCTAACCTCTCTTAACCAGAACTCACACTTACTGAACTTAGCATATAACTGCTTATCCCGTAAAATTTGCAACACTAGTCTCAGGTGCTCAGCATGTTCGGTCTCATCTCTTGAATAGACCAAGATGTCATCAATAAACACAACTACGAACCGATCCAAATATGGTCTGAAGATCCGATTCATCAAATCCATAAATACTGCCGGGGCATTAGTGAGCCCAAACGGCATCACTAAGAATTCGTAGTGACCGTACCTCGTTCTGAAAGCAGTTTTGGGTACGTCTGAATCTCGAATCCGCAACTGATAATAACCCGATCTCAAATCTATTTTTGAGAACACTGAGGCCCCCTTTTGTTGATCAAACAAATCATCGATACGCGGTAGTGGGTATTTATTCTTTATCGTCACTTTATTCAGTTGACGATAGTCAATGCACAACCTCATGGTTCCGTCCTTCTTTTTCACGAACAATACTGGTGCACCCCAAGGTGAGAAACTTGGCCGAGCGAAACCTCTATCTGTCAATTCTTGCAGCTGAGCTTTCAACTCTTTTAACTCAGTTGGTGCCATACGATACGGAGCTATCGAAATCGGCGTAGTCCCAGGTATAAGCTCAATACCAAACTCTATCTCCCGAACAGGTGGTAAACCCGGCAATTCTTCAGGAAAAACATCCGGGTATTCACAAACCACCGGCACAGATTCGGGTTTCTTTTCTAATTCTTTGTCATCAAGCACATATGCAAGGTATGCTTCGCACCCTTTTCTCACATATTTCTGTGCCAACATTGCTGATATTACAGCTGGTATCCCCTCCAAGTCCGCGGACTCAATTCGGACTACTTCGTTATTTGCGCACCTCAAATCAATAGTCTTGCTCTTGCAATTCACAATCGCATCATGCACGGTCAACCAATCCAACCAAGGATAACATCAAATTCATCAAACGGCAAAAGCATCAAGTCCGCTGGAAAACAGGAACCTCGAATTGCTAGGGACATTTCTTACACACTTTGTCGACAAGTACATAACGACCCAAGGATTTGACACCCGAATTACAAACTCAGTAGACTCAATAGGTAAAGTCTTACTGGATGCTAAGGTTTCACATATGTAAGAATGAGTAGAACCGGGGTCAATCAAAGCAATTACATTAGTATCAAAGAGAGTAAAAGTACCGGTAATAACATCAGGCGAAGAAGCATCCTCGCGGGCACGTATAGCATATGCTCTAGCAGGTGCACTAGCCTCGGATCTGGTCGTAGCATCTCTAGATCCTCTCTGACCACCACTAGCATTGCCCATATTTCTAGATGGTCTACCTCGAGCAGTGGTAGCACCCGGTCTCCCACTCTGATTTACATTCTGTTCAGACAGCCTCGGGCAATCTTTAATGAAGTGGTCCACTGATCCGCACTTGTAACAGGAGCGGTCATGGAATCTACAGCTCCCCAAATGCCATTTACCGCAATGTCGACATTCCGTTCGGCCTCGACGTTCATTCCCAACACTGGCGACTGAAGTGCCTCGTGTACCCACAGGGGGTCGATCACGATCTCGTCTAAAAAGGCCCGAAGTGCTTTTAGACCGGCCCACATCATCTCGAAATTTCTTCGATGCCTGTTGATGAGACTTTCCCGAGAATCTTTTACGAAACTCCCCGGTTCCCACATCAACTTTTTGTTTTTCCTTTCTAAGCTCTTCGGCTTTACAAGCTCGCTCGACAAGTACTACGAACTCTCGTATCTCAAGAATGCCAACGAACATTTTTATATCTTCATTCAGCCCATCTTCGAAGCGTTTACACATAACAGCCTCGGACGAAACACATTCCCGAGCGTATCTACTAAGTCTAACAAATTTTCGCTCGTAATCAGTAACTGACATAGAACCTTGCTTAAGCTCGAGAAATTCCTTCCGTTTTGATCAACAAATCTCTGACTGATATACTTTTTCCGAAACTCAGTTTGGAAAAACTCCCAAGTTACTTGCTCCCTGGGCACGACAGAAGTCAGAGTACTCCACCAATAGTAGGCAGAATCACGTAGCAAGGAGATAGCACACTTTAGACATTCATCGGGTGTACAAGATAGCTCATCGAGTACCCGGATAGTGTTGTCCAACCAAAATTCAGCTCGCTCGGCATCGTCGCTATCCATAGCTTTAAATTCAGTAGCCCCATGTTTTCGGATTCGGTCAACTGGGGGCTTATTTGACCTTATTTGGTCAGTTACCGGAGGTATTGTAGGTGCGGGGGTAGTGTTTGTCGGGAATGGGGGTTGTGGAACAGCCGTATTAGTTCGAATGTATTGGTTGAACCAATCATTCATCACGCTATAGAAAGCTTGTCTAGCTTCATCGTTCGGGTTACTCGCATTAGGTTGAGAGTCCACCGGCGCTGTCCCTTGTGCGGGAGCAGGCGCTACACTCTCAAGATCATCAGCTACCGCTCGGTTGGGATCGGGATCCATTACTATAAATAAACACATTTGCAAATGTCAGAAATCACCACACTATCAATTAATCACATAAAATGGCATGTATAGCTAGACCCCAACACATTACGGTAGTCCTAGAATCGACTAAACCGTAGCTCTGATACCACTAAATTGTAACACCCCGAACCCGAGACCGACACCGGAGTCGGACACGAGATGTTAACAAACTTTGAAAAATTTTTCCAGACACTGCCCAGTCTGAGTACTAGTCGCTTCAAAAATCATATCTTGAGTTTCACAACTCAAAAATCAGTTTTGTGATTTTTCCCTGAAACTAGACTCATGTCCCCACCTATGGATTTTTTTCTAGAATTTTTGGTTGGGCCAACTAGTACAGTTTATTAGTCAAAGTCTCCCATGTTACAGGGTCGACTACACTGACCTTTTCCCATTACGACTGGGATATCTCTCTGCACAGAGCTTCAATACTGATGCCGTTTGTTTCTATGGAAACTAGACTCAGAGAGGAATCCATACATATATGGTATGACCCCTAATTATCTCTGGTCAATTTATAGTGAATTTCCAAAGGCGGAACAGTGAATCCAGAAACTGTTCTGGCCCTGTTCCACAAGAACCGGAATATCTCTTTCTGTACTGTTCCTATAATTGTTTCGTTACTTCCATATGAAAGTAGATTCATCAAGGTTTGATTACATAATTTATTCACTATTTAATTCCACTCCTACGAATTTATGTGATTTTCAATTCTACACCACTGTTGCTGTCAAATCTGTTTTCAAGATAAACTTTACCTATTTTGTGTCACCATGGACCAACTAGGATTTTGCCCTACATAGGTCCACATGTGATCATATTTAGCCATTCCAATGGCTGATCATTTGCCCAACACTTCCATTTCAAACCATAGTCACATCATGAAACCATATATATACATACATACACACAAATGGTCTAATGCCATACTCCACTTTTACAAGCCATTTTCGCATGGCTTTACACACATACATCACAAAAGAACTTAAACAATAGGGGTAGTCCTATACATGCCATATCCAGAGTTCAACTAAAAGAGTACCAAAAGAGCTGATAGGTAGATGACTTCGACTTCGCTGATCCCGAATCCGATAGCTAACGAACAAAATCTATAAAACAGAGAGCCAAAGCAACCGGGTAAGCATTTAAAGCTTAGTAAGTCTAAGTAATGAAATCGCTTGACTACAGTATTACATTCACATAGTTAACTAAATCACTTATTAACACACATTCTCATACTCATACTACTTCACACTTCACCCACTAGTACACAGGTATCAACCTTTATAAAAGCCGAGAATTCGTTAGCCGATCGCACGAATACCATTTTAAACAAACCGACTTTCCAATGCACATGCAAACATACCTTATCATTCGGGTTGGTCAAGCATAATTATTAAATTAGTTACAGCACAAAATGCTCACATTCAACCCAAGTTTCTTCGGTATTTAACCGAATGCAACCGCAAACACATTTGCCTTCGGGTCTTAGCCCGACATATCAACTCGCATAATTGCCTTCGGGTCTTAGCCCGGATATGTCATCTCGCATAATTGCCTTCGGGTCTTAGCCCGGATATATCATCTCGCATAATTGCCTTCGGGTCATAGCCCGGATATATCAACTCGCATAATGCCTTCGGGTCTTAGCCCGGATATATCAACTCGCATAATTGCCTTCGGGTCATAGCCCGGATATATTCCAATGCTCATGCACACATATATCATAATCATAACACATCCATATCATTTCTCGTTACTAAGGCTCAAACACAAACATTTATTAAATCTTTCAAATTTCGGCTCAATAGCCACACACAAAGAGCATGATTTCAATTGGCTTTATAACATAGTCTCTATGCACATTCGACTATCCGTCATAATATGACTAACCATTTCAATATATTCAAGTAGGGTCATTACTCGAAGACTTACCTCAAATGTCGTCGAACGACTTCAACGGCTATTCAATTACTTTTTCTTCCCTTTATCGGATCTATTCCCTTTGCTCTTGAGCTTAAGTTCAACAAAAATTAAAATAGTCATTAATCGACTATTCAAATATTACTTTCCGAATAATATTATATATATTGATCCGACTTTCACACACATAGATTATAGCAAGCTTTATATTAATCAATAATAATTCATCGGCAAACTTCATTAATGTTTACAACAAATCACATATTCACTACGAGCTGTTTCCTGAGCAGTAGTTACTAAATTACTTATAACTGGAGCTACTAAACTCCAATCACTTGCCGTTAATTTTCCCTGAATATAGACTCGTATATCTTCCATCCATAAAATTTTCAGAATTTTAGGCTTGGCCAATCAATACCAGATTTTTCTTAAAGTTTCCCCTATTTCACTGTTTGACTATTCTGACCACTCTTCACTACGAATCCAATTTCTCACTTTACAGAATTCTAAATGTGTTGTATTTTAATCTCATTTGAAACTAGACTCATTAAGGAGTCTAAGCATATAAATTTTATCTTATAATCATTTTTGTACAATTTATAATGATTTTCTAAAACAGAACAGGGAATCCAGCAGTCATTTTGACTCAGCCCCATAATACTTCAAATATCTCTAGATCGGTAACTCCTTTGTTTCTATAGTTTCTTTTGTAAGAAAATAGACCCTTGAAGCTTTAATGACATAATTCACTCAGCTTCTAATTCAACTCCTACAAATTATGGCGATTTTCGAAAATCACCTTACTACTGCTGTCCCAAGTAGAGTACTACCAATTCACCATATATCAACCATTTCATATAGGTTTCTTCTAAACTAATAATAACCGAACCATTTAGTCAAGCTTAAGGCTGATTCTATTTTGTTCATGTTAAGGTCACACCTCCCTTAAAAGAAATTCCAGCCTTCTTAACTTTAATTAGCTACTACCCATTCTTTAAACATTAACACAATGCACTTAACAATTAAACCTCTATACCGAATTTGCTCACACAATAGTCCTGACCGAAAGTTCTTAGACTCTAGCTACCCTAATGTCATTCCTTGAAGCACATCCGAATACATATATTTTTCTTTCTCTCTAAACTAGATTCGGCAACCCATAAGCCATATTAACCTTAACTTTCAAGCTAGAACACTTAACAATTAACACATCCAACCTAACTATCCATCTAATGTCATCAAAACTTTACTAAAAATTTTAAGCTCCTAGGCCGAATTCAACCCTCATAATAACCTAACTTCAATCCAAGATTCAAGTAGCTTTTAAACCAATCCTCCAAAATTATGCATACATTTTCAAGAGTGGCATAAAATACCTTTTTGTATCAAAACACCTTAGCCGAAATTCAACAAGAGTTTTTCTTCTTTCTTTCTTCTAGTTTCGGCAATGGAGGAGTAAGGATGAGTCACTTTGGTTTCTCCTCCCACTTCTCATTATATTATTTCTTCCATACTATAATTCCTTAATATCAATTATTAAATCCTTTGTTAATACAAATTATTTTAATTTTGAATTAGTGGAGCATTCCTCCTTGGCCGGCCACCATGTTTATCATGGGTAAATTGACATGCAAAACCCCTCCTTTCAATGCATGTACTATTAGACCATTGTAAATTAACCTCTCACTTCCAACAAAGTTCATATAAGTCCATATAAATAAATTCACATAAAGATGATCAAATTATGCATGGATTCACACATGCATTTTACTTCTCACTTTTTTTTTTTCTTAACTCTG
>NC_053425.1:53686065-53737037 GCF_007990345.1 Gossypium hirsutum | reverse complement strand
AGATGCAATTGTGAATTAAATTAAGTGATTATTACTTATGAAATCAAGAAATGAGATATATGTGCTACTTGTAGAAATGTTTATGTATTTGTTTTAGATAAGAAAATGATTTTAAGATCGATGCGAAATCAATAATGAATTATGTAACACCCCGAACCCGAGACGACACCGAGTCGGACACGAGATGTTAACAAACTTGAAAATTTTTCCAGACACTGCCCAGTCTGAGTACTAGTGCTTCAAAAATCATATCTTGAGTTTCACAACTCAAAATCAGTTTTGTGATTTTTCCCTGAAACTAGACTCATGTCCCCACCTATGGATTTTTTTCTAGAATTTTTGGTTGGGCCAACTAGTACAGTTTATTAGTCAAAGTCTCCCCATGTTACAGGGGTCGACTACATGACCTTTTCCCATTACGACTGGGATATCTCTCTGCACAGAGCTTCAATACTGATGCCGTTTGTTTCTATGGAAACTAGACTCAGAGAGGAATCCATACATATATGGTATGACCCCTAATTATCTCTGGTCAATTTATAGTGAATTTCCAAAGGCGGAACAGTGAATCCAGAAACTGTTCTGGCCCTGTCCACAAGAACCGGAATATCTCTTTCTGTACTGTTCCTATAATTGTTTCGTTACTTCCATATGAAAGTAGATTCATCAGGTTTGATTACATAATTTATTCACTATTTAATTCCACTCCTACGATTTATGTGATTTTCAATTCTACACCACTGTTGCTGTCAAATCTGTTTTCAAGATAAACTTTACCTATTTTGTGGTCACCATGGACCAACTAGGATTTTGCCCTACATAGGTCCACATGTGATCATATTTAGCCATTCCAATGGCTGATCATTTGCCCAACACTTCCATTTCAAACCATAGTCACATCATGAAACCATATATATACATACATACACACAAATGGTCTAATGCCATACTCCACTTTTACAAGCCATTTTCGCATGGCTTTACACACATACATCACAAAAGAACTTAAACAATAGGGGGTAGTCCTATACATGCCATATCCAGAGTTCAACTAAAAGAGTACCAAAAGAGCTTGATAGTGTAGATGACTTCGACTTCGCTGATCCCGAATCCGATAGCTAACGAACAAAATCTATAAAACAGAGAGCCAAAGCAACCGGGTAAGCATTTAAAGCTTAGTAAGTCTCAAGTAATGAAATCGGCTTTGACTACAGTATTACATTCACATAGTTAACTAAATCACTTTATTAACACACATTCTCATACTCATACTTACTTCACACTTCACCCACCTAGGTACACAAGGTATCACCTTTATAAAAGCCGAGAATTCGTTAGCCGATCGCACGAATACCATTTTAAACAAACCGACTTTCCAATGCACATGCAAACATACCTTATCATTCGGGTTGGTCAAGCATAATTATTAAATTAGTTACAGCACAAAATGCTCACATTCAACCCAAGTTTCTTCGGTATTTAACCGAATGCAACCGCAAACACATTTGCCTTCGGGTCTTAGCCCGGACATATCAACTCGCATAATTGCCTTCGGGTCTTAGCCCGGATATGTCATCTCGCATAATTGCCTTCGGGTCTTAGCCCGGATATATCATCTCGCATAATTGCCTTCGGGTCATAGCCCGGATATATCAACTCGCATAATTGCCTTCGGGTCTTAGCCCGGATATATCAACTCGCATAATTGCCTTCGGGTCATAGCCCGGATATATTCCAATGCTCATGCACACATATATCAATAATCATAACACATCCATATCATTTCTTCGTTACTAAGGCTCAAACACAAAACATTTATTAAATCTTTCAAATTTCGGCTCAATAGCCACACACAAAGAGCATGATTTCAATTGGCTTTATAACATAGTCTCTATGCACATTCGACTATCCGTCATAATATGACTAACCATTTCAATATAATTCAAGTAGGGTCATTACTCGAAGACTTACCTCAAATGTCGTCGAACGACTTCAACGGCTATTCAATACTTTTTCCTTCCCTTTATCGGATCTATTTCCCCTTTGCTCTTGAGCTTAAGTTCAACAAAAATTAAAATAGTCATTAATCGACTATTCAAATATTACTTTCCGAATAATATTATATATATTGATCCGACTTTCACACACATAGATTATAGCAAGCTTTATATTAATCAATAAATAATTCATCGGCAAACTTTCATTAATGTTTACAACAAAATCACATATTCACTACGAGCTGTTTTCCTGAGCAGTAGTTACTAAATTACTTATAACTGGAGCTACTAAACTCCAAATCACTTGCCGTTAATTTTCCCTGAATATAGACTCGTATATCTTCCATCCATAAAATTTTCAGAATTTTAGGCTTGGCCAATCAATACCAGATTTTTCTTAAAGTTTCCCCTATTTCACTGTTTGACTATTCTGACCACTCTTCACTACGAATCCAATTTCTCACTTTACAGAATTCTAAATGTGTTGTATTTAATCTCATTTGAAACTAGACTCATTAAGGAGTCTAAGCATATAAATTTTATCTTATAATCATTTTTGTACAATTTATAATGATTTTCTAAAAACAGAACAGGGAATCCAGCAGTCATTTTGACTCAGCCCCATAATACTTCAAATATCTCTAGATCGGTAACTCCTTTGTTTCTATAGTTTCTTTTGTAAGAAAATAGACCCTTGAAGCTTTAATGACATAATTCACTCAGCTTCTAATTCAACTCCTACAAATTATGGCGATTTTCGAAAATCACCTTACTACTGCTGTCCCAAGTAGAGTACTACCAATTCACCATATATCAACCATTTCATATAGGTTTCTTCTAAACTAATAATAACCGAACCATTTAGTCAAGCTTAAGGCTGATTCTATTTTGTTCATGTTAAGGTCACACCTCCCTTAAAAGAAATTCCAGCCTTCTTAACTTTAATTAGCTACTACCCATTCTTTAAACATTAAACACAATGCACTTAACAATTAAACCTCTATACCGAATTTGCTCACACAATAGTCCTTGACCGAAAGTTCTTAGACTCTAGCTACCCTAATGTCATTCCTTGAAGCACATCCGAATACATATATTTTTCTTTCTCTCTAAACTAGATTCGGCAACCCCATAAGCCATATTAACCTTAACTTTCAAGCTAGAACACTTAACAATTTAACACATCCAACCTAACTATCCATCTAATGTCATCAAAACTTCTACTAAAAATTTTAAGCTCCTAGGCCGAAATTCAACCCTCATAATAACCTAACTTCAATCCAAGATTCAAGTAGCTTTTAAACCAATCCTCCAAATTATGCATACATTTTCAAGAGTGGCATAAAACATACCTTTTTGTATCAAAACACCTTAGCCGAAATTCAACAAGAGTTTTTCTTCTTTCTTTCTTCTAGTTTCGGCAATGGAGGAGTAAGGATGAGTCACTTTGGTTTCTCCTCCCACTTCTCATTATATTATTTCCTTCCATACTATAATTCCTTTAATATCAATTATTAAATCCTTTGTTAATACAAAATTATTTTAATTTTTGAATTAGTGGAGCATATTCCTTCCTTGGCCGGCCACCATGTTTATCATGGGTAAATTGACATGCAAAACCCCTCCTTTCAATGCATGTACTATTAGACCATTGTAAAATTAACCTCTCACTTTCCAACAAAGTTTCATATAAGTCCATATAAATAAATTCACATAAAGATGATCAAATTAATGCATGAGACTTTCACACATGCATTTACTCACTTCATAAACACAGAATATAACTTTTAATTATTTTCTTAACTCGGTTTTGTGGTCCCGAAACCACTTCCCGACTAGGGTCAATTTAGGGCTGTCACAACTCTCCCCCACTTAAGAAATTTTCGTCCCCGAAAAACTTACCGGTGAATAGGTTTGGGTATCGTTCTTTCATCGAGCTCTCAGTTTCCCAAGTAGCTTCCTCGATCCCGTGTTTAAGCCATAACACCTTAACTAACGGAACCCTTCTGTTTCGCAACTCTTTCACTTCACGAGCTAGAATGCGAATTGGTTCTTCTTCATAACTCAAGTTAGATTGAATTTCAACTTCCGAGGGATTAATCACATGTGACGGATCGGATCTATAACGTCGAAGCATCGAAACATGAAAAACATTGTGAATCCTTTCAAGTTCAGGGGGTAAAATCAATCTATATGCCACTGGACCAATTCTTTCGGATATTTCATACGGCCCAATGAATCTTGGGCTCAACTTGCCCTTACGGCCAAACCTGAGTATCTTTTTCCAAGGTGAAACCTTAAGGAACACTTTGTCTCCCACCTGATACTCGATGTCTTTTCGTTTCAAATCTGCGTACGACTTCTGACGATCCGTGGCTATCTTCAGACTTTCACGGATTACCTTTACTTTCTGTTCCGCATCTCTAATCAAATCAACTCCGAAAATTTTGCTTTCACCGAGCTCGGTCCAAAACAATGGTGTACGGCATTTACGACCGTACAAAGCCTCGTAAGGTGCCATCTTAATACTTGATTGAAAACTATTGTTGTAAGCGAATTCAATCAAAGGTAAATACCGTTCCCATGAACTACTGAACTCGAGGATGCAACATCTCAACATATCCTCAAGTATCTGAATTATCCGCTCGGATTGACCATCGGTTTGGGGGTGAAAAGCAGTGCTAAAATGCAGCTTGGTACCCAGAGCTTCTTGCAATTTCTTCCAAAATCGTGAGGTGAATCTCGGATCTCTATCCGACACGATAGAAACAGGTACCCCATGTAATCTCACAATTTGATAAACGTACAATTCAGCTAGTTTCTCCAATGAAAAATCCGTACGTACGGGGATGAAATGAGTCGACTTAGTCAGTCTATCAACAATAACCCATATCGCATCCTTCTTACTTGCTGACAAAGGCAGTCCGGACACAAAGTCCATTGTGACTCGATCCCATTTCCATTCGGGTATCATGATCGGCTGGAGTAATCCCGAAGGCACTTGATGTTCCGCTTTCACTTGTTGACATATTAAACATCTCGAAACAAAGTCAGAGATGTCCCGTTTCATACCATGCCACCAAAATTGACGTTTCAAATCGTTGTACATTTTCGTACTCCCCGGGTGAATTGACATTCGGCTACAATGGGCTTCGTTCAGAATCATCGAAATGAGTTCCGAATTCTTTGGAACACACAACCGATTTCTGAACCTCAAACAATTATCGTCGTCAATTTGAAACTCTGATCCCTCGTTCGGAAAACACTCAGCCGTTTTGCAACCAATTCATCATCGACTTTCTGAGCTTCACGAATTTGGTGAGTCAATAATGGTTTAGCTTTTAATTCAGCTACTAACACATTGTCTGGTAGAACAGACAAATGCACGTTCATCGCTCGCAAAGCAAACAATGACTTCCGGCTTAAGGCGTCCGCAACCACGTTAGCCTTTCCCGGGTGGTAATCAATGACAAGCTCGTAATCTTTCAACAACTCAAGCCAACGTCTTTGTCGCAGATTCAAGTCTCGTTGAGTCATCAAATATTTGAGACTTTTGTGGTCCGAAAATACATGGCACTTCTCACCAAACAGATAATGTCGCCATATTTTAAAGCAAACACGATGGCAGCTAGTTCGAGATCATGGGTCGGATAATTCCTCTCGTGTGGCTTCAATTGTCTCGACGCATAGGCCACGACTCGACCTTCTTGCATCAATACGCAACCCAACCCAAGTAGGGATGCGTCACTATAGATGACAAACTCTTTACCCGATTCGGGTTGCACCAAAATTGGAGCTTCAGTCAAATGAGTTTTCAGTTGGTCGAAACTTTTCTGACATTTCTCCGTCCACTCGAACTTAACATCCTTTTGAAGTAGCTTCGTCATTGGTGTGGCTATCATCGAGAAACCTTTCACAAATCGTCGGTAATAACCGGCGAGCCCCAAAAAGCTCCGAACTTCAGTAACATTTCTCGGAGGTTTCCAGTCAAGTATGGCTGAAATTTTGTTCGGGTCAACTCGAATACCCGACGCGGATACCACATGACCCAAGAAGCTAACCTCTCTTAACCAGAACTCACACTTACTGAACTTAGCATATAACTGCTTATCCCGTAAAATTTGCAACACTAGTCTCAGGTGCTCAGCATGTTCGGTCTCATCTCTTGAATAGACCAAGATGTCATCAATAAACACAACTACGAACCGATCCAAATATGGTCTGAAGATCCGATTCATCAAATCCATAAATACTGCCGGGGCATTAGTGAGCCCAAACGGCATCACTAAGAATTCGTAGTGACCGTACCTCGTTCTGAAAGCAGTTTTGGGTACGTCTGAATCTCGAATCCGCAACTGATAATAACCCGATCTCAAATCTATTTTTGAGAACACTGAGGCCCCCTTTTGTTGATCAAACAAATCATCGATACGCGGTAGTGGGTATTTATTCTTTATCGTCACTTTATTCAGTTGACGATAGTCAATGCACAACCTCATGGTTCCGTCCTTCTTTTTCACGAACAATACTGGTGCACCCCAAGGTGAGAAACTTGGCCGAGCGAAACCTCTATCTGTCAATTCTTGCAGCTGAGCTTTCAACTCTTTTAACTCAGTTGGTGCCATACGATACGGAGCTATCGAAATCGGCGTAGTCCCAGGTATAAGCTCAATACCAAACTCTATCTCCCGAACAGGTGGTAAACCCGGCAATTCTTCAGGAAAAACATCCGGGTATTCACAAACCACCGGCACAGATTCGGGTTTCTTTTCTAATTCTTTGTCATCAAGCACATATGCAAGGTATGCTTCGCACCCTTTTCTCACATATTTCTGTGCCAACATTGCTGATATTACAGCTGGTATCCCCTCCAAGTCCGCGGACTCAATTCGGACTACTTCGTTATTTGCGCACCTCAAATCAATAGTCTTGCTCTTGCAATTCACAATCGCATCATGCACGGTCAACCAATCCAACCCAAGGATAACATCAAATTCATCAAACGGCAAAAGCATCAAGTCCGCTGGAAAACAGGAACCTCGAATTGCTAGGGGACATTTCTTACACACTTTGTCGACAAGTACATAACGACCCAAGGGATTTGACACCCGAATTACAAACTCAGTAGACTCAATAGGTAAAGTCTTACTGGATGCTAAGGTTTCACATATGTAAGAATGAGTAGAACCGGGGTCAATCAAAGCAATTACATTAGTATCAAAGAGAGTAAAAGTACCGGTAATAACATCAGGCGAAGAAGCATCCTCGCGGGCACGTATAGCATATGCTCTAGCAGGTGCACTAGCCTCGGATCTGGTCGTAGCATCTCTAGATCCTCTCTGACCACCACTAGCATTGCCCATATTTCTAGATGGTCTACCTCGAGCAGTGGTAGCACCCGGTCTCCCACTCTGATTTACATTCTGTTCAGACAGCCTCGGGCAATCTTTAATGAAGTGGTCCACTGATCCGCACTTGTAACAGGAGCGGTCATGGAATCTACAGCTCCCCAAATGCCATTTACCGCAATGTCGACATTCCGTTCGGCCTCGACGTTCATTCCCAACACTGGCGACTGAAGTGCCTCGTGTACCCACAGGGGGTCGATCACGATCTCGTCTAAAAAGGCCCGAAGTGCTTTTAGACCGGCCCACATCATCTCGAAATTTCTTCGATGCCTGTTGATGAGACTTTCCCGAGAATCTTTTACGAAACTCCCCGGTTCCCACATCAACTTTTTGTTTTTCCTTTCTAAGCTCTTCGGCTTTACAAGCTCGCTCGACAAGTACTACGAACTCTCGTATCTCAAGAATGCCAACGAACATTTTTATATCTTCATTCAGCCCATCTTCGAAGCGTTTACACATAACAGCCTCGGACGAAACACATTCCCGAGCGTATCTACTAAGTCTAACAAATTTTCGCTCGTAATCAGTAACTGACATAGAACCTTGCTTAAGCTCGAGAAATTCCTTCCGTTTTTGATCAACAAATCTCTGACTGATATACTTTTTCCGAAACTCAGTTTGGAAAAACTCCCAAGTTACTTGCTCCCTGGGCACGACAGAAGTCAGAGTACTCCACCAATAGTAGGCAGAATCACGTAGCAAGGAGATAGCACACTTTAGACATTCATCGGGTGTACAAGATAGCTCATCGAGTACCCGGATAGTGTTGTCCAACCAAAATTCAGCTCGCTCGGCATCGTCGCTATCCATAGCTTTAAATTCAGTAGCCCCATGTTTTCGGATTCGGTCAACTGGGGGCTTATTTGACCTTATTTGGTCAGTTACCGGAGGTATTGTAGGTGCGGGGGTAGTGTTTGTCGGGAATGGGGGTTGTGGAACAGCCGTATTAGTTCGAATGTATTGGTTGAACCAATCATTCATCACGCTATAGAAAGCTTGTCTAGCTTCATCGTTCGGGTTACTCGCATTAGGTTGAGAGTCCACCGGCGCTGTCCCTTGTGCGGGAGCAGGCGCTACACTCTCAAGATCATCAGCTACCGCTCGGTTGGGATCGGGATCCATTACTATAAATAAACACATTTGCAAATGTCAGAAATCACCACACTATCAATTAATCACATAAAATGGCATGTATAGCTAGACCCCAACACATTACGGTAGTCCTAGAATCGACTAAACCGTAGCTCTGATACCACTAAATTGTAACACCCCGAACCCGAGACCGACACCGGAGTCGGACACGAGATGTTAACAAACTTTGAAAAATTTTTCCAGACACTGCCCAGTCTGAGTACTAGTCGCTTCAAAAATCATATCTTGAGTTTCACAACTCAAAAATCAGTTTTGTGATTTTTCCCTGAAACTAGACTCATGTCCCCACCTATGGATTTTTTTCTAGAATTTTTGGTTGGGCCAACTAGTACAGTTTATTAGTCAAAGTCTCCCATGTTACAGGGGTCGACTACACTGACCTTTTCCCATTACGACTGGGATATCTCTCTGCACAGAGCTTCAATACTGATGCCGTTTGTTTCTATGGAAACTAGACTCAGAGAGGAATCCATACATATATGGTATGACCCCTAATTATCTCTGGTCAATTTATAGTGAATTTCCAAAGGCGGAACAGTGAATCCAGAAACTGTTCTGGCCCTGTTCCACAAGAACCGGAATATCTCTTTCTGTACTGTTCCTATAATTGTTTCGTTACTTCCATATGAAAGTAGATTCATCAAGGTTTGATTACATAATTTATTCACTATTTAATTCCACTCCTACGAATTTATGTGATTTTTCAATTCTACACCACTGTTGCTGTCAAAATCTGTTTTCAAGATAAACTTTACCTATTTTGTGGTCACCATGGACCAACTAGGATTTTGCCCTACATAGGTCCACATGTGATCATATTTAGCCATTCCAATGGCTGATCATTTGCCCAACACTTCCATTTCAAACCATAGTCACATCATGAAACCATATATATACATACATACACACAAATGGTCTAATGCCATACTCCACTTTTACAAGCCATTTTCGCATGGCTTTACACACATACATCACAAAAGAACTTAAACAATAGGGGGTAGTCCTATACATGCCATATCCAGAGTTCAACTAAAAGAGTACCAAAAGAGCTTGATAGTGTAGATGACTTCGACTTCGCTGATCCCGAATCCGATAGCTAACGAACAAAATCTATAAAACAGAGAGCCAAAGCAACCGGGTAAGCATTTAAAGCTTAGTAAGTCTCAAGTAATGAAATCGGCTTTGACTACAGTATTACATTCACATAGTTAACTAAATCACTTTATTAACACACATTCTCATACTCATACTTACTTCACACTTCACCCACCTAGGTACACAAGGTATCAACCTTTATAAAAGCCGAGAATTCGTTAGCCGATCGCACGAATACCATTTTAAACAAACCGACTTTCCAATGCACATGCAAACATACCTTATCATTCGGGTTGGTCAAGCATAATTATTAAATTAGTTACAGCACAAAATGCTCACATTCAACCCAAGTTTCTTCGGTATTTAACCGAATGCAACCGCAAACACATTTGCCTTCGGGTCTTAGCCCGGACATATCAACTCGCATAATTGCCTTCGGGTCTTAGCCCGGATATGTCATCTCGCATAATTGCCTTCGGGTCTTAGCCCGGATATATCATCTCGCATAATTGCCTTCGGGTCATAGCCCGGATATATCAACTCGCATAATTGCCTTCGGGTCTTAGCCCGGATATATCAACTCGCATAATTGCCTTCGGGTCATAGCCCGGATATATTCCAATGCTCATGCACACATATATCAATAATCATAACACATCCATATCATTTCTTCGTTACTAAGGCTCAAACACAAAACATTTATTAAATCTTTCAAATTTCGGCTCAATAGCCACACACAAAGAGCATGATTTCAATTGGCTTTATAACATAGTCTCTATGCACATTCGACTATCCGTCATAATATGACTAACCATTTCAATATAATTCAAGTAGGGTCATTACTCGAAGACTTACCTCAAATGTCGTCGAACGACTTCAACGGCTATTCAATTACTTTTTCCTTCCCTTTATCGGATCTATTTCCCCTTTGCTCTTGAGCTTAAGTTCAACAAAAATTAAAATAGTCATTAATCGACTATTCAAATATTACTTTCCGAATAATATTATATATATTGATCCGACTTTCACACACATAGATTATAGCAAGCTTTATATTAATCAATAAATAATTCATCGGCAAACTTTCATTAATGTTTACAACAAAATCACATATTCACTACGAGCTGTTTTCCTGAGCAGTAGTTACTAAATTACTTATAACTGGAGCTACTAAACTCCAAATCACTTGCCGTTAATTTTCCCTGAATATAGACTCGTATATCTTCCATCCATAAAATTTTCAGAATTTTAGGCTTGGCCAATCAATACCAGATTTTTCTTAAAGTTTCCCCTATTTCACTGTTTGACTATTCTGACCACTCTTCACTACGAATCCAATTTCTCACTTTACAGAATTCTAAATGTGTTGTATTTAATCTCATTTGAAACTAGACTCATTAAGGAGTCTAAGCATATAAATTTTATCTTATAATCATTTTTGTACAATTTATAATGATTTTCTAAAAACAGAACAGGGAATCCAGCAGTCATTTTGACTCAGCCCCATAATACTTCAAATATCTCTAGATCGGTAACTCCTTTGTTTCTATAGTTTCTTTTGTAAGAAAATAGACCCTTGAAGCTTTAATGACATAATTCACTCAGCTTCTAATTCAACTCCTACAAATTATGGCGATTTTCGAAAATCACCTTACTACTGCTGTCCCAAGTAGAGTACTACCAATTCACCATATATCAACCATTTCATATAGGTTTCTTCTAAACTAATAATAACCGAACCATTTAGTCAAGCTTAAGGCTGATTCTATTTTGTTCATGTTAAGGTCACACCTCCCTTAAAAGAAATTCCAGCCTTCTTAACTTTAATTAGCTACTACCCATTCTTTAAACATTAAACACAATGCACTTAACAATTAAACCTCTATACCGAATTTGCTCACACAATAGTCCTTGACCGAAAGTTCTTAGACTCTAGCTACCCTAATGTCATTCCTTGAAGCACATCCGAATACATATATTTTTCTTTCTCTCTAAACTAGATTCGGCAACCCCATAAGCCATATTAACCTTAACTTTCAAGCTAGAACACTTAACAATTTAACACATCCAACCTAACTATCCATCTAATGTCATCAAAACTTCTACTAAAAATTTTAAGCTCCTAGGCCGAAATTCAACCCTCATAATAACCTAACTTCAATCCAAGATTCAAGTAGCTTTTAAACCAATCCTCCAAATTATGCATACATTTTCAAGAGTGGCATAAAACATACCTTTTTGTATCAAAACACCTTAGCCGAAATTCAACAAGAGTTTTTCTTCTTTCTTTCTTCTAGTTTCGGCAATGGAGGAGTAAGGATGAGTCACTTTGGTTTCTCCTCCCACTTCTCATTATATTATTTCCTTCCATACTATAATTCCTTTAATATCAATTATTAAATCCTTTGTTAATACAAAATTATTTTAATTTTTGAATTAGTGGAGCATATTCCTTCCTTGGCCGGCCACCATGTTTATCATGGGTAAATTGACATGCAAAACCCCTCCTTTCAATGCATGTACTATTAGACCATTGTAAAATTAACCTCTCACTTTCCAACAAAGTTTCATATAAGTCCATATAAATAAATTCACATAAAGATGATCAAATTAATGCATGAGACTTTCACACATGCATTTACTCACTTCATAAACACAGAATATAACTTTTAATTATTTTCTTAACTCGGTTTTGTGGTCCCGAAACCACTTCCCGACTAGGGTCAATTTAGGGCTGTCACAAATTACAATTGCCATCGATGAGCTAATGTTTATATGAATATAATTCAATAAGAGGACGTTATCCTAAACTATGCATCGGTAGAAATTTTCGGGGATGAAAATCCCTAAAGGGGGGTAGAGTTGTGACACCCCTAATTTGACCCTAGTCGGGAAGTGGTTTCGAAACCACTAAACCGAGTCATAAAAATAATTAACCGTCATAATTGATGCTCATTATATGTACATGTGCATGTGTGAAAATTTCATGTTTGAATTTTGTTAATTGTAAGTGAATTTTATCAAATAGGACTTATGTGAGAAATTTAGAAATGTGCTAGGCAAATGCAAAGTGGCATATTAATGCATATTATGAAAATGATGGGTTTGCATGTCAATTTACCCAAATTAAGGCATAGTGGCCGGCCATGCTATGAGTGGAAACATGTCACAAACATGTTATGTTAGTGATGTATGTTAGGAACAATAAAATAAGGAGTATGGGTAATAAAGAAATGGAAAAAAAAGAAAGAATGTGTGTGATTGTTTCTCCCCCCCTCCCCATTGCCGTGAATGTAAGAAAAAAAACAAAAAAAAAGTGTCCATCTTTTTTTCATTTCTCTTGGCCGAATGTTCTAAGGAGGAAAGGAAACAAGTTGTGTTCTTTGGTTCTTCTTGGCCGGATTGAGAGGAGGAAGGAAAGAGTGAAGCAATCGGTCATCTTAGGTCGATATTAAGGTAAGGAAGTTGATACTAGTTCTTGAAATCCTAATTGATTTTGAGTGAGATATCAAGTTATTGTTGGTAACCCATGTTGAAATTGTGATTTTGGAATAAGTAAGGTTTTCGGCTATGGAGATTAATAAGGGTGATGGTTGTGTTTCATGCTAAATCTAGATGAACAATGGTAGTTGCTTACATCTTGATGATTATGAGTTTCTTTCTTGGTTCTACCTTAGATCCATGAAGTATATTTTTATTTGGTGTTGTTGGAAGTATCGGCCATGGTATATCCATAAGTGTGATTTATGCTTATTGCATGGTAGGTAAGATTTATGTTTTGGATATATGTTTAAATTTGGTTATAATCAAATTTGTGATTCGGCTCTTGCACATATATATATATGATTGCACATGACGTATTGGTATGACATATATATTATCTCAAGGTATATACTTACACATGATGGTGCTTCGGTTATGGATTAAATGATGGATGCGTATTGAGTTATAATATGTAATGCATTAGTTAGTAAAATGTATGCCATTTATGTGTGGTATTAAGTATATAATCGGCCTCAACATAGACATGCATATTCGGCTATAGGAAGAAGATGGTGTTGCATGTATTCGGTTAGAGGCAAGCATATTGATGCTTTTGTCTTGGCTTAGAAAATTTGGCCAAGGGGGAATATTAGCTAAAATGTTGAGTTTGATTCATGATTCCATATATATATGTGACTCTAATGCCTAAAGTATATATGGGCTAAGTACCTTGAGGTTTTCTTTTGATGTTCGAATGAATTGTATTAAATTGCTTGATGTGATTAAAAATGCATATGACCATTGTGTAGTTGAGCTAGAAGGTGGCCATATGACCAATCAAAATCCTTGTCATATTCGGCCATAAGCTAGCATAATGAGACTTTAATAAGTTAAATTTGTTTGAATTAGCTCAAGAGCTTAGAGGACCAAAGTTGGATAAAGGAAAGGAAAAAGTGATCGAATAGCCGCCGAAATCATTCAACAACATCCGAGGTAAGTTTTAAGTGATTAAACGTTGAGTAAATTCAATTATAATAGGACATGATGAGTTGATTTAATAAGATATGATGTGGCCATGATATGTTCTAAGCTCAAATGGTAAGTTCTTAAGTGTTTGAGCTTGGGAATTTAAGGGTAAATTGAAATAGTCTGCTTAGGACAGCAGCAGTAATGTGAATTTAGAAAATCACCATAAATTTATGGATTTGAATTAGAGGCTGAATGAGACATGAAATTAAAGCTTAATGAGTCTAGTTTCTTATAAAAGACACCGTGTAAGCAAAGGAATTTCCAATATTGAGATACTTAAAGTTGTGTGAGACAGCGTAGAATGACACTGTAATCCTCTGTTCTATTTTTAGAAAATCATTATAAATTGTAAAAAAATGGTTATAAGATAAAATTTATATGCTTAGACTCCTTAATGAGTCTAGTTTCAAATGAAATCAAATACAACACATTTTGAATTCTGTAAAATGAGAAATTTGATTCGTAGTGAAGAGTGGTCAGATTAGTCAAACAGTGAAATAGGGGAAACTTTAAGAAAATCTGGTATTGATTGGCAAACCTAAAATTCTGGAAATTTTATGGATGGAAGATATACGAGTCTATATTCAGGAAAAATTAACAGAAAGTGATTTGGAGTTTTGTAGCTCCAGTTATAAATAATTTAGTGACTATTGCTCAGGAAAAACAGCTTGTGCTGAATTTGAGATTGTGTTGTAAACCTTGATAAACTTGTTTTAGTTGCTCATAAACTATTGATTAAACCCATACGTGAATTCTAAATTGTGATATTGGAAAATGATAGATGTAGATTCAGCCAAGACAGTGTGTATACGTGAAAGTATATGTGGTATGTGAAGTATATTTGGATAATTGTGATGTGAATACATGAAAATCTATATTTTGATTTAGGATTCTATGTGATGGATGTGAACATGAATATATGAGATAAGGCCTAATGGCCGATGTGATGAATGTGAAAGTGTATATATGTGATCAGGCCTAATGGCCGATATGATGAATGTGAAAGTGTATATATGTGATAAGGCCTAATGGCCGATGTGATGAATGTGAAAGTGTATATATATGTGATAAGGCCTAATGGCCGATGTGATGAATGTGAAAGTGTATATAAATGTGATAAGGCCTAATGGCCGATGTGATGAATGTCAAAGTGTATATATATGTGATAAGGCCTAATGGCCGATGTGATGAATGTGAAAGTGTATATATGTGATAAGGCCTAATGGCCGATGTGATGAATGTGAAAGTGTATATATATGTGATAAGGCCTAATGGCCGATGTGATGAATGTGAAAGTGTATATATATGTGATAAGGCCTATTGGCCGATGTGATGAATGTGAAAGTGTATATATGTGATAAGGCCTAATGGCCGTTGTGATGAATGTGAAAGTGTATATATGTGATAAGTCCCGAAGGGCATTTGTGTCAGTACTATATCCGGGTTAAAACCCCGCAGGCTTTTTGCGAGAATATTATCACTGATTAATGTCCGTAAGCTTCGTGCTCGTACTATATCCGAGCTCTAAAGACCCGATGACTACATGTGGGGATTTTGTCCGGGTAAGATCCGATAACTTCGTGTGGAGATTATGTCCGGGTAAGACTTCGTAATAAGAATTGCTTATAAATATATTCAATGTGAAAGGTTAAACAGGTATGTACTCCAAGTTTATATGTGAGCTTGATTTGCACTAAATCATAAGGTAGTTATGTGATGCATACGAGAGCAATCTATGAGACTATTCCTATGATTATGTGACATCGGATCAGTGTGAGAGGTTATGTGAAATCATACGATATATCTATGTCACATGAGCTCACTTTTATGTGAAAGTTTATCTGCCTATTGTATATGATGAGATGTGCATATTCGGTAAAGGGATGGTATGCCCGAAGGAAGAGTGAAATAAAAATACGAACAACTATGTTATAATTTGATTGTTATCTGTTGACACTGCTTAAAACTTACTAAGCATTGTAATGCTTACTCCGTTTACTCTGTTTCCTCTGTTTTATAGATCTCATTTGGAAGCTACAGGCTCGGGGATCATCAGCAACTAGTCACACTATCACTATCCACTGTTTGGTACTGCTACGTTTTGGATTATCTTATGGCATGTATAGAATAGACTAGTGGCAGGAGAATATTTTTGGTTAATGTATATAAGCCAAGCGAAAATGGCATCTTTTGAATGTTTACTTAGAGAAGTTTAAATTTTATCCCTGGTTGTGCTTAGTACTTATTTAAATGAATGATCTTTATTTCAAGAAAAAAAAATTCAAAATTTTACTGTTCTGACATGAGTTACAAGGCCGGTAATGCCCCTTACCTATTCCGGCGACGGTTACGGGATAGGGGTGTTACAATTCCAAATTTGAAATCCAGAAAATTACAACGGCTTTACTACAACCCACAAAATAATTTAAAGGTAATAATCAAAACTGTAACATAAATAGTGTGTGTGGCTTCCTCCGAGCCCCTAGCAACCCCGATCAATCTAAGGCTGGAAATTACCTGATTGGAGACTGGAGTTAATCCACGCTCCGAGCACTCTTAGCCGACGCCCAGCCCAAACGAGCACGCCATAAAGCAAAAGGGATCAGCCAAGAAAGGTACCTTTACTCTCCTCATGGTTCTCTCTATTTAAAGCCAGCTTCACATCCACTCTTATGTTAGCTTCCCGATGTGGGATCCCTCCAACATCAGAGTTTAAATTCAACACCATCAAGGGGTAGACCATAGAAGATCCCAGGAAGTGGGGCTAGCAATCGAGGTGCACCTAGAGATTTTGCTGTTAGGTCCAAGGGCCGAGCGCCTGCAAGGACTTATGCCATTCGCACTCGCAAAGAGGCATCGCCATTGGATGTGATTATGGGTAATTTTTCTCTTCATGATATTTCTATTGTTGCTTTGATTGATCTGGGATCTACCCATTCATATATTTTCTTGAAATTGGCATTAGTATGAGTATGCCTGTTGAGTCTACAAAATTAGTGATAAAAGTGTCAAACCCGTTAGGCAAGCATGTGATAGTTTACAAAGTGTATAGAAATTGTCCTTTGATGGTTAGAGGTCATTGTTTTCCAGTTAACCTCATGCTACAAATTCTTGGCATAGATTGGTTGACCGTTCATAGTGTATTAGTGAATTGTGGAAAGAAATTCATTGAATTGAAATGTGAAAGTGGGAATATCGTTCGAGTTGAATCAATTGAACTGGATAGCTTACCTGTAGTGATTTCTTCTATGACTGCTGAGAAATATATGAGAAAAGGGTATGAGTATTATCTCACATTTGTGTTGAATACCCAAGTGTCGGAAGTAAAGATTGAGTCAGTGCCTGTGGTATGTGAGTACCTGGATGTGTTTCCAAAAGAGTTGCCCGGATTGCCTCCAACTAGGGAAGTCGAGTTTGATATTGAGTTGGTCCCTGGTACGGCACCTATATCGATTGCCCTGTATAGGATGGCACCGTTATAATTAAAAGTGTTGAAGGTTCAACTGTAAGAATTAACAAATAAGGGTTTTGCGAGACCGATCTATTCTTCCTGGGGTGCTCTAGTACTTTTTGTGAAAAATAAAGACGAGTCAATGAGGTTATGTATAGACTACAAACAACTCAACAAGGTGACTGTGAAGAACAAGTATCCTTTTCCAAGGATCGATGATCTGTTTGACCAATTGAAAGGAGCCACTGTGTTTTCTAAGATAGACCTAAGGTCTTGTTATTACCAATTAAGAGTTAAGGAGCAAGATGTACCTAAAATGGCATTTTGGACGAGGTATGGCCATTATGAGTTCCTTGTCTTACCCTTTGGCTTAACAAATGCTCCTACAATATTTATGGACTTAATGAACTGTATTTTCCGAACGTACTTGGATAAGTTCATTGTTGTTTTTATTGATGATATATTAATTTATTCTCGTGATGAGAGTGAACACGCGGAGCATTTGAGAACTATTTTGCAAACTTTAAGGGATAATTAGTTGTATGCCAATTTTAGTAAAAGTGAGTTTTAGCTCCGAGAGGTCAGATTCTTAGGACACTCCATGTCGGGTGATGGAATTAGAGTTCACCCGAGTAAGATCTCGACTATTGTTGAGTGGAAACCATCGAGGAATGTATCGGAGATTAGAAGCTGTCTAGGCTTAGTGGGTTACTACAAAAATTCATTAAAGGATTCTCCATGATTGCTACTTCGATTACAAGTTTGCTACAGAAAGATGTCAAGTTCGAATGGACGAAAAAATGCCAACAAACTTTTGAGAAACTAAAGGCGTTGTTGACTGAAGCTCTAATTTTAATGCAACCAGAACCGGGAAAGGAATTCGTAGTGTATAGCGATGCATCCTTGAATGGATTAGGATACGTGCTTATGCAAGAAGGCAAGGTAATATCGTATGCCTCGAGACAACTAAAGTCGCATGAGAAAAACTGTCCGACTCATGACTTAGACTTAGCCGCCATAGTGTTTGCACTGAAGATTTGGAGACACCATTTGTATGGCAAGAGATGCCAAGTATTTACTGACCATAAAAGTCTAAAGTATTTGATGACTCAAAAGGAATTGACCCTTCGCCAACGGAGATGGCTAGAGCTTGTAAAAGATTACGAACTGGTGATTGACTATCACCTAGGGAAGGCGAATGTGGTCGCCGATGCTTTGAGTAGGAAGTCATTGTTTGCCTTGAGGGCTATGAATACTCAGTTGTTAGTAACCAACAATGGTTCGATTTTAGCCGAGTTGAGAGGGAAACCAATGTTTTTTTGCGAGAGATCTGCGAAGATCAGAAAGGTGATAAAGAATTGCAAGCTAAGATAACTTAGTGCGAGACGAGTATAGAATTAGACTTTTGGATTGGTTCAGATGGTTGTTTAATGTTTTGAGACAGAATTTGTGTACCCAAAGACAATGAGCTTCTTCGAAAAATTTTTGCATGAGACACATAGCAGTTGTATGTCTATCCATCCGGGTACTGTGAAAATGTACAATGACTTATAGAAAATGTATTGGTGGTCAAGAATGAAGAAAGTCATTTCAGAGTTTGTCTCTAAGTGCCTAATTTGACAGCAAGTGAAGGCCGAGCAGTAAGTACCTTCAGGTTTACTTCAGCCTATGATAGTTCCCGAATGGAAATGGGACCACATTACTATGGATTTTGTGTCAGGTTGCCTTGGACGCCAAGGAAGAAAGATGCCGTATGGGTTGTGGTGGATAGGCTAACAAAGTAAACTCATTTTATACTGGTGCGTATGGATTATCCACTTGAAAAATTGGCTGATTTGTATGTTTCCAAAATTGTGAGACTCCACGGAGTTCCTTTTTTGATTATTTTAGATAGAGATCCGAGGTTTACCTCGCTGTTTTGGAAAAAGTTACAAGAGGCTTTAGGAACAAAGTTGAATTTTAGCACGGCTTTCCATCTATAAACCGACGGTCAGTCAGAGAGAGTGATTCAGATTCTTGAAGACATGTTGCGGTGTTGTGTCCTTGATTTCCAAGGCAGTTGGGAAAAGTATTTACCGCTGGTAGAGTTTGCCTACAACAATAGCTATCAATCGAGCTTGAAAATGGTGCCTTATGAGGCTTTGTATGGGCATAAGTGCCGAACGCCCTTGTATTGGACTAAACTAAACAAAAATCTGATTCACGGGGTTGATTTAGCCAAAGAGACTGAAGAGAAAGTAAAGGTGATTTGTGACTGTTTGAAGTCCGCTTCGGATAGACAGAAATCCTACTCGGATTTGAAATGAAAAGAAATTGAGTTTCAAGTCTGTGATAAGGTGTTTTTAAAAGTATCCCCGTGGAAAAAAGTCCTCAGATTCGGTAAGAAAGGAAAATTAAGTCCACGTTTTATTGGACCTTATGAGGCGACTGAGTGAATTGGACCAGTAACTTATCGACTAGTCTTGCCATCCGAGTTAGAGAAGATCCACAATTTTTTCCATGTGCCGATGTTGCACCACTACCGTTCTGACCCTTCACACGTTCTTTCACCAACAGAGGTTGAGATTCGATCAGACATGACTTATGGCGAAAAGCTGGTTAAGATTTTAGCTTAGGAGTTTAAGCAATTGAGAAATAAGAGTATATCACTTGTGAAAGTATTATGGCATAGAAATGGGGTAGAAGAGGCCACATGGGAGCCCGAGGAGACTATGAGAGACCAATACCCAAAACTTTTTAATGGTAAGATTTTCGGGGAAGAAAATCCCTAAAGGGGAGAATTGTAACAGCCCGCTTTTGGGCTTAGTCGAAATAGTGGTTTCAAAACCACTAATCCGAGGCTGAAGAAATTATTTTTAATATTATTTTGTGTTATAGCATGATTATATGAGTGCATGAAAATTTTGGTGAAATAATTTTAGCAATTCCTTGCTTAATTTCGAAAAAAGGACAAAATCTCATAAAGTGCGAAAGATTTGTTTTACTAGCTAAAAGTGTTAAATGGCTATGAGACATTAAATTAGAAGTCCTTATTGAATAAATAGACCCCAAAGTTATTAGTGGCTGAACATGAAGACAAAGAAATTTAAAAGTCAAAGGTTTGTGGCATTAGGTGACTTCTTTGGTAATAAAATTAAACAAAAAGCAAAAGGCCATCATCTTCCTTCTCCATCCAATGAAATTTTCAGCCAACATAGGGGTTTTGAGAGCTCAAAATTTTAGTCACTCTTCACTCTTGCAAGTAAGTGATTTTGATGGCCTTTCTTGATAATTTTTGTACTTTTGGGACCCTTGTAGCATAAGCTAGCTAATGGGGGGCTGCCATGAAAGTTTAGGGTTTTTCCATGAAAGCTTTTGTGTTGTTTTTTGAAATATTATGGAAGAAAATGAGTTATGGTTGTTAAATAAAGAACTTTTGTGAAGTAGTTTTCATGAAACCATAACTAAGGACCATTTGTATAAGTTATAAATTGTGGTAAATGTGTGAAATAATTGGAATTGTGGGCTGCTTCTAGTATACAGAGAATTCAGCTAGGCTTGGTTAATGATAAAATTTGATGAAAATCGATTTACGATCCTAGGGGTAAAATCATAATTTTGTGAAAGTCTAGGGGAAAATGGTCATTTAGCGAAAATATGGTTTGTAAAATGTCTTGATTAATGTGATGACTAAACTAGTGAATTTTATCATCATAGATTAAGAAATATGAAATTCGGACTTAGTCTGGGAGAAAACCAAGCTAGTGGACGGAATCAATCTAGTCGCCCATATTTTGCATATCGAGGTAAGTTCATGTGTAAATAATGTACCCTATATTATGCAATTAATAATCTATGTTGAATGAGTTGTTTAATTAATGTTACAAATATGTCCAAAGGGACTTGATGTAATAAATACCCGGTTGAACCCTAGGAATATTAGGATATCGAGGTCATGACGTTAGGGTACATGTGAGCCAGTGTAAGACCATGTTTGGAACATGGCATCGGCATTGTTACGAGAGCTAGTGTAAGACCATGCCTGGGACATGGCATCGTCATCTTACCCTTTTGTTTGAGGTTTCTCGGATATCCTTTAGTATTCCTTATCAAATAAGAAAAGTTTTGGTTATGTTGTAAGTGGTACAGGTACCTCCACAAAACTCATGAGAACTGAGCATCGGTTTATGTTATATGAATAGTAAGGATGAAAATTTTCTGTAAGTTTATAATATATTGTGCGCATGTTAGTGCATTATTGATGTTATTACTTATTTACATGCAAACTTACTAAGCTTTATGCTTATTCCCTTTCCTTTCCTTTTTCTTATAGTATCACCAAGCTAACTCGAGAAGCAAAGGACATCGGAGGCTTGATCACGCTATCAATCAGAATATTTGGTATAGTTAGATTTATTATTTTGAGTATGGCATGTATAGGGACTTGGTCTTCTTGCTAAGTGTCATATTGTTTTAACCAAATATGTTGGCTTATCATGAAGGTTGTTTCATTTTGTATAAGGCCATGGGTGATGGCTACTACTTATTATTGCTAAATGCATTTAATGAGGATTGTCATAAATGTGGATGTTTGGTTGTGGTTGTTTTGGTTATGTGTGTTTATGCTTGGATTGGAGATGTTTGATGTTGTGTAGGGTGGTGCAAGGAAGGTGGAAAAAAGGCTTGGTAGATAACCTTGTTTTTGTCCACACGGGCAGACACATGGGCGTGTGTCTAGGCTGTGTGTGACACGCGGTCTACCCCATAGGCGTGTAGTCAGGCCATGTGTCCCCTGCACCTAAATTTAGCAGAACAGAATGCCCATTAGTAACCACACGGGTGGAGAAACGGTCGTGTGTCTCAATCATGTGGAGGACACGGCCTAGTACGTGGGGGTGTACCATGGCCGTGTGCCCCTAAAGGGTTGATGATGTCAGAAATAGAATGTCAAAGTTTTTGTTCACGTGCTAAGACACGGGCGTGTCATGGCCGTGTGAAGGACACAGGCCATGGGCATGTCCCAAGCCGTGTGAAAACCCTTATAGGTTCGAATCGAGAAATAAATTTGCACAGTAGGGACACGGCCGTGTGAGCCACACTGGCCTTCAACATGGCCATGTTAAGAGGACACACGGGCGTGTGCCCCTAGTTGCATTGAAAATTTTCAAAGTTTTCAAAAGTGTTCGGTTTATTCCCAAACTATTTCCAAAACGTGTTTTAGGCCTTATAAGTCCATATTAGGGACATTAAGAGGAAGTTTGAAAGTTTTAAATTTGAGCAGAATTTTACCACCCGAAAATGTTTGTATGTATGTGTTTAAGTCTAGTTATGCCTCGTACCTTGCCCTAGCGTGGGATACGTGTAAGGGGTGTTACAATGGTTGGTGTTGAAATGGTAAAGTGGATTTATCTTTTGAGTTTCAAATTAGGTATGTTGAGTTGTTGTTTGGCATATGTTCAATTGTACTATGAGTTGGTATGAAAATAGGTAGTTGCATGTGGTTGATTTTTGCCCAAATATGTTTGTGTTTTGGTTGATTTGATGATTTGTGATTGAGGTGCCTTTTAGCATATTGGTTGTATTGATAAATGATGTAATGATTTAGTCATTATTGTGAATATTTTAGGTATGTTTTAAAGGTTTGAATGTATGTGTAATTGGTTTATGGGATAATGCTTGATTAGAGTGAAGGAAATGGCTTGAAATTGGCCAATTTCTTGTCCACACGGCCTAAGACATGGATGTGTGTCTCAGCCGTGCGGGACACATGGCCATGTGACACAACCGTGTGTCCCTTATGGGTTTCAAAAGGTTGCTAGTTAGGTAGTTACATGGCCTAACAAACGCCTGACACATTGGTGTGTAAGGCCATTTTGAGAGTTACACGGCCTGCCACATGGGCGTGTGAGGCCATTTCAAGAGTTGCAAGGCCTGGCACATGGGCGTGTGGGTTGGCCAAGTCGGAGAGTTCACGGGCACGAACACAAGCTAGGACACGGTCGTGTTTCCCCATTTCACTTGTTAGACAACTTGAGACATGAGTATGTGTCTTAGCCCTGTGAGCCACATGGCCGTGTGACCCTTGCAGTGGTAAATTTTCTATATTTTCCCATAAAATTCTAAATGTTTTTTATTTAGTCCTGAATAATTTTTAAGGTGTTTCTAAGGTATCGAAGGCTCGAATAAAGGATTATATAGATGTGTATGAATGAAATATGTTGTGATTTGTATAATGTTTGGAATCGAAAGTTTTAAGTCACGATTTTGCAATAATGCTTCGTAACACTATTTTGGCTACGAATACGGGTTAAGGATGTTACACCCTAAGTATAAATACAATTTTTTATTTTATTTTTCAGCCTTTTATTCAACTTTTCCCTACCCTGGGCATTCACCCTTTTCCTTTCCTCTTTTTTCTTCAATTTTGTTTCTTTCTCCCATTGTTGTTATCTCCAACACTTCCCATTGTACCATTACTTTCTTCTTCTTTTTGCATCAAGATTGTGCACCATTTCCTTTAATCTATTTCCACCTTTTATCCTCGTCTAAATCATCCCAAATCTAAAATATTGAACCCTAAGATCAATCTGGAACATTGCCAAGAAAGTGTCATTGTCATTTCTCTCAACTAGCTTGGGTAAGATCTCTTTTCTCTTCAATTTCTCGATTAATTTTGTCAATTAAAAACCAAAATTTCTAGATCTAGAATTTGAGGGATTCTAAATGAATTCAATGGTATTTTTTTCAAATTTTAATGAGATCTCAAGCCGTTTTAAAATTTAGCCCTAATTTTGGCTACAATGGGTGGTGGTGAATGCGCCTATGTGCAAGAAAGGAGGTTGTTTTGTTTCTTGGTTCATGCCAATATATTTCCAGCACTAAATTGTGTTCTTGAACCCTCCTAATCATCCATTTATCACATGTTTATTAGGGAGAGACGTTCTTGATCAATTAGCCAATTGGATCCTACAAATCGTGAAGCGTAAGTGCAATTAAGGATAACTAGTTTGTTATTTCGACATAGCGGTTAGGTAAAGGTTATGAATTGATTAAATGAAGAAATTTAATCATTAATTAGCTACTGATTTACCAATATATTTTTTAATTAGGTGCCGACCCAAATATCCCAAATCATCCGTAAAGGCGAAAAATAATCGTACGTACGGTTCGCATCGATACAGTGTCAGGAATCTAACTAGTTTGGATTCACAAAATAGTTATAATTTCAATAATTGGTTTGAACTCATAAGTGGGTGTTTTGGGGCTGGTTTAATGGTAAATTTATTGAATTTATACTAAATTTCAGTTTAGGTTCATTTAAGGAACCATTAAGGAAAACTGCAAGATTCGCTAGTGTGTTGCAAGGAAGCAAAAAATAAGGTTTGTAACACCTCTTAGCCGTATTCGACGCCGGAACAGTGTACAGGGCGTTACCGGACTTAAGCACAAGAAAACATACACTTTCAAGCCATAAAATTTGGCATCAAATTCAAACTTTTTGCATTTAATCATAAAGTCACTAATACAAGCCTATGAGGCCCAAAACGTGCTTTAGGAGTGGTTCGGGACTAAACCGGGAATTCAAGAAAATTTTACCAAACATAGAAAATTTTTCCACTAAACAAGGGTCACACGCCCGTGTGGATATAGGACACGTCCATGTGGGCAGACCATGTGGTCACACACACCTGTGTCCAGACCCTGTGTAACTCTCTGTTTGTCACCTAAGAACAAATTGAAGTCACACAGCTAGGGCACATGCCCGTGTCTCTGCCCGTGTGCTCAATTCTGAACATTCTATTTTGCAACAAAATTAGGTGTAGGGGACACATGGCCAGATCACACGCCTATGGGGCTGACCGTGTGTCACACACGGCCTAGACACACGCCCATGTGTCTACCCGTGTGGACAAAAACAAGGCTATTTACCAAGCCATTTTGCCAGCCTCACTTGCACATATCTACTCAACATCACATGGCACAAACTCAAGCATGAAAAGCAACCAAATAATCACAACAAAGAAAATAACATGTCATTCTCATACCATTTTTAAACATGCTTAAAAAATTAACCTTTCCACATCAAATTATGCAAGTTTCCACATTCACAAATAAGATTAATACAAATATACTCATAACCAACATTAGCCAACTTCCAAGGCTATATACAAAATGAACCATGAACTATTATAAGCCAACACATATGAATAAAAGATCAGGTCCCTATACATGCCATAAGCTCTAAATACTTGAATTCATCAACACCCAATATGACAGCTTGATAGTGTGATAGGATCTCCGGCGATCTCCAACCTGAGCTAGCTTGACAGTACTATAAAACACTAGAAAGGAAGGGGGTAAGCTACATAGCTTAGTAAGTCTGTATGAACATAATAAGCAACTCTTACCAATCATTTACCAAGTCTACAATATAAACACAAAACAAAATAGTATAAATTGCTATAAACCTCATAGTTATAAATTATTCAATCACATTGTTTGCTATATCAATTTGCAAGCATAATTTAACATGTATTGATTTTAGCCTAACAACAGTAATCTCTCCATTATAATCGATTACCACAATCAAACAATCATTTCAAACCTCATAATAAACATACACATTAATTATGAGTATTCACTTTTTGAGCATATATTTTAACATCTTTCAATTGTTTAAAGCTCATATTTTCCCATAATCATTTTAATAGGCAATTATGCCAATCTTTTCTTTTTCTCATATCTAATAAAAAACAATTTTTGCGATTAAAACATACTATTTCATAACTTAATTTGGCCTGAAAGCCAATTACACGATCTCTAACCGACATTACCATGTATTTGATGCATCACAGGTGTGACAGCCCTAAAGTGACCCTAGTCGAAAAGCGGTCTCGAGACCGCTAGACTGAGTCACCAAATTATTTGAATGTGATAATTATTGCCTAAAATATGTGAATATAAATGTGTGAAAGTTTTAAGCTTCGATTTAGTTAATTGCATGTGAATTTAGTTGATAGGACTTATGTGAGAAAATTTAGAAATGTGCTAGGCAAATGCAAGTGGCCTAATAGTGCATGTAATCAAAGGGGTGGACTTGCATGTCAATTTCCCCCCATTTAAGTACTAGTGGCCGGCCATGACAAGGGATGATGGGCAAAACATGTCATGAAACATGTTGTGTTAATGGAAAAATAAAATAAGAAGCATGGGCAAAACATGTCATGAAACATGTTGTGTTAATGGAAAAATAAAATAAGAAGCATGGGCAAAACATGTCATGAAACATGTTGTGTTAATGGAAGAATAAAATAAGAAGCATGGGCAATAAACTAATAAGAAATTGAAGGAAGAAAACAAAGAGAAAAAATGTGTTCATCATTCTCATGCATGACCAAAAAAAAAAGAAGAGAAAAGCTCTCATGTTGTTCTTGGCCGAATAGGAGAAAGAAAAAGAAGGAAAAAGAGCTTTGAGGAAATCGGCTATGGTGGTTTGATAGACTAAGGTATGTTTGATGATGTTCCATGAGATGCATGCATGTTTTAGTAGTTAGCTTGAGTTCTAAATAGCCCATGGTTCAAATCTTTACTATGTCATGGAGATGATATTCGGCCAAGGTGGATTGGTGTTGATATCATTTGCATGCTAAAAGTGAAGCTTTGTAATGGTGCATGTGATGGTGGATTGATGATTCTTGAATCTTCTTTTTAGCATTTTTGAGTGAGACATTAAGTTCTTTGTTTAACCATGACCAAAAATTGAAACGGTATGGTGTTGTGATGCATTCGGCCATGGTAGGAAGTAGAAGGGAAAATATGGTGGTTGTTAGATGAAGTAGAGTCTAACAAATGAGCACATATGTGCATTAGTTGCTAGATGAAGAAGAATCGGCTAGCAAGTTGTGTGCTAAGGCCGAATATAATTTTTGTATATTAATGAGTAATGCATGTTTTAAATTGATGGAAAGGGAGAGGATGCTTTACTAGTGTATATATGTGTATGGGCCAAGTTTTGAACTTGAAACAAAATGGTGTTTAGTCAATACAAGTGACCATACTTGTAGAATGTATTAAGTGTTGCAATCGGCCCCAACATAGACATGTATGTTCGGCCACATGAATAAGTACATAAGTTATGTGTATGTTCGGCCATAGGTAGCCTATTGATGGCTTTAGCTTGACTTAGAAAATTCGGCTAAGGGGAAATATTAGCTAGTATGTTGAATTCGATTCGTGATTTCGTACATATGTGACTCTAGTGTCTAATTTATATATGGGCTAAGTACCTTGAGCTTCTCTTTTGATGTTCGAATGAATTGTATTAAATTGCTTGATGTGATTAAAAATGCGTATGACCATTGTGTATTTGAGCTAAAAGGTGGCCATATGACATATCAAACTCCTTGTCATATTCGGCCATAAGCTAGCAAAATGAGACTTTAATGAGTTAAATTTGTTTGAATTAAGCTCAAGAGCAAAGGGGAACTAAATCCGATAAAGGGAAGGAAAAAGTGGTCGAATAGCTGTCGAAACCATTCGACAACATCCGAGGTAAGTTCTTGAGTAATAGAGCTTAAATTATGATTTGATTAGATCATGTTTTAAGCAAATCAAAATCATGCTCCTTGTGTGTGGCTATTGAGCCGAAATTGCAAGAGTGATAAGTGTCTTGCGTTTGAGTTTTGCTAATGAAAATGAAATACGAATGTGTCATGATTTATTGTTAAATGTGCATGGTTATTCGAATGATGTCCGGGCTAAGTCCCGAAGGCTTTGTGCTAAGTGACCATATCCGGACTAAGATCCGAAGGCATTTGTGCGAGATACTAATTCCGGGCTAAGCCCGAAGGCATTTGTGCGAGTTACTAAATCCGGGTTAAGTCCCGAAGGCATTTGTGCGAGTTACTATAATCGGGCTATGACCCGAAGGCATTTGAACAAGTAGCTATATCCGGTTAAATTCCGAAGGTACGTGATTTGGGAATGAACGATCTTGCTGTAAAAATTTCAGTTAATACGCTTGTAACATCCCAACATTGAGGTATATTTCGTATGTGCTTTGAATTAGTTGAGCCCTTACAAATAAGTATTCGCTCAGTTGATAAATGAGCTACCGGCCTTTGGCTAAGTTGATCTTTGTGTATGAATATAAGGGTTGCTAATGTGAAGTAAGTATGAAACTGAAAATTTGTGCATATGAAATTATCTGTTTAGCTACATGAATGCTATACTTTTGTTGTGCTGGAATCCCTTGCTCAAAACTTACTAAGCATAAATTGCTTACTTCGTTTCTTTGTTTCTCTGTTTTATAGATTTTGGCTCGTCAGCTATCGGACTCGGGATTTTTGGAAGTCGAAGTCTCCCACACTATCAAAGCCCCCTTTTGGTACAATTTTGGTTGAACTTCGAAATGGCATGTATAGGACTACCCTTTTTGTTGTGGGTCATGGACCCTTTGGATTTGTATAATTTTGGATAGCCATGCGAAAATGGCTTATATATGTTTGAGCACAATGTTATACTCATTTGGTATGGATATGCTTAACAAGGATTGGCCATGGGAATGGTTAATCACTATCATAATTTGTGCTAATTATGCTAAAAGGGCTAGTTGAATCATGGAAACTATGAAATAGGTAAAGTCTACCTTAAAGGCAGATGCTAACAGCAGCAGTGATGTAGATTTGGAAAATCACTAAAAATAGTAGGAATGGAATTAAATAGTGAATAAATTATGCAAACGAACCTTGATGAATCTATTTTCATAGGAAATTAACGAAACATTCATATGAACAGTATATTATGAGATGCTAAAGTTTTCGTGAGACAGGGTCAGAACGGTTTCTGGATCCCCTGATCTGACTTTGGAAATTCATTATAAATTAACCAGAGACATTTAGAAGTCATACCATATATGTATAGATTCCTATTTGAGTTTAGTTTCTATAGAAACAAACGGCATCAGTATTGAAGCCCTGTACAGGGAGATATCCAAGTCGTAATGCGCAAAGGTCAGTATAGTCGATCCCTGTAACATGGGAGATTTTGACTAATAAACTGTACTAATTGGCCTGAGCAAAAATTCTAGAAAAAAATTTGTAGATGCATATATGGGTCTAGTTTTAGGGAAAATTCACGAAGCTGATTTTCAAGTTGTGAAACTTAAGATATTATTTTTAAGGTGACAGTGATGCAGTTAGCCAGCTTGCCTGGAAAATTTAAAATGGATTGTGCAAAGAAGTGATTTAAGTCTGCAAACACCTCGTGTCCGACTCCGGCGACGGACTCGGGTACGGGGTGTTACAACAAGTATGGACCAATAATTAAAAGGCTTTTACAAAACATTCTCGTGGAAACCATGAACTCAAAATTTCATGAAGTCACTGCTTATAAACTTTATGTACATATCTGTACTAATTAGTAATACTTACATGCTCTTTCTCTTCTTTGACATACCCGTGGAATTTCCCGTTGAACCACTTGGAATGCTAAAGGATACTCAGGAATCTCATACACACAGTACCGTACCAATGCAATATCCCATATATGGTCTTACACATAATCTCAGTAACCTTAATGTCATCACATTTGTATCCTATCTATTCCTAAAGTTCAACTGGGACTTTCGCTGTATCCTTATCGATCATTTCTGTAGTATCGTACCCAATAGCATTCACACTTCATTTCAATAATATAGCATTTACCACAATAATATCAATTAAGCATTTATACATATATATAATTTAATGATTATTAAACATACGAACTTAGCTCAGCATAAAAATGGCAAAAAGGACTTAACCGTCAAATACTCATTTTCCCCCATTCTAATTTCGAACCTTATTTTTCTTGATCTATAATATCAAATTTACCTTATTAAATCATTATACAATTCAAATCAGCCCAAAATCACATTATGGAAAGAATTACATTTTTCCCATAAAGTTTAATATTTTTACATTTTAGTCCCTAGGCTCGTAAAATGAAATGTACACAATTTCTTCAATACCCATGCCTAGCTAAACCTTATACATGCTTATAGAATCCTACAGTTTTCTTTTATTTGCATCTTAACACCTATTTTACAACTTTTTACAAAAAAGTCCTTTTTAGGCATTTTCATCGAAAATCACTTAGCAAAAGTCGTTTATCATACACCAAACATACATTTTCTATCATTATACATAAAAATACAAAAATATCCATCATGGGTAAAATTTTATACCTTGATTTTTTCTTAAATTAGTGGTAGAAATAGATAGATCATGTTACGAGGATTTCAAAAACATAAAAATCATTAAAAATGGGGCTAGAACGAACTTACAATTGATCGTGGAAACTTGAAAACCCCTAGCTTTCATTTCTTCTTTTAAATTCGGACGATGGAAGGAAGATGGACAAAAATTGGCTTTTATTTTGCCTTTTTAATTCATTTAATTACCAAATTACTAATTTGCCCTTAATGAAAAACTTCAGAAACATACCTAACCATGTCCATTTTTGTCCAATAACTTAACCAATGGCTAATTACCATTTAAGGACCTCCAATTTAAAATTCCATAGCAATTGCACACCTCTAGCATGTAGAACTCAACTTTTGCACTTTTACAAGTTAGTCCTTTTGACTAAATTGAGTGCCTAAACGTCAAAATTTTCGAACAAAATTTTCATGAAATCATTTCATAAAATTTAGACCATAAAAATATAATAAAAATAAATTTTATACGTTCGATTTGTGGTTCTGAAACCACTATTCTGACTAGACCCAAAATCGAGTTGTTACAAGGTGTGGGTCCTAAACTCATAAATTTGTTTGAAAATGTTAAATATCATGTTATATTTGATAAATTATCTTGCTGATTAGATTGGATTAATAGCCAAATTATTGATTTTTTGAGTGGTTGAACCAGGTATGTTTCAAGCCTTAAAAGATTGACATGTTGGCTAACTTGCTAGTTTGATAGTATGAATGTTTGATTGAGTTGTAATTGCATATTCGAGTTATGAGATATGAGAATTTTTGACTCAATGATATAATGTGTTGAGATATTACGCTTATGTATGATTTAAATGCATGAGATATTTGTTATATTGTTACTGAAAAGGGTGTTATTTATGCACAATGAAAATTCGTAAAGTATGTAAAATTGAACGATATTGATTGATACCAACACAATGGTAATTTGAAAGATTGGAACACTGTTTCCATTTATTGAAAGTATGTGATTATTGTGGACATACTAAGTAACATCCTGAACTAGGGCCCATTCGGAACAGTGGTTTTGAGACCACAAATCTGAGATAAAAATAATTATTTTATGAAAGTTATGAGGTCCATGATATATTATGCATACTTGTATGAAAATATCGATGAGAAATTTTACCGATAAGGTGTCCAATTGAGTTATTAGGAATAAATTGCAATAAGTGAAAAACATGAGTTCTAGTTGATTTAAAGGCTTAATTGTGATGAGATTTAAAATTTGAAGTCCTTATTTGGCAGTTAGACCGTTATATGTCATAATAGACAAAAATAGACATAGGACGGATAAAATATCAAAGTTTTAATGGAAGTGCATTTTGGTCCATTGATTATTAAAAAATTTAAAAGGGAAAAATAGTCAAAATTTGTGTTCATACTCATCCCCCTTGGCAAAATATCATAAGGAAGTCATAGCTAGGGTTTCTTTCATCTTCAAGCTTAAAAGCAACTGCATCCTAGCCCCGTTTTTAATGTTCTTTATATTTTTGACATCCTCGTAGCTCGATTTAGCTATTTCTACCCTTAATTTGAGCTAGGGTTCATGTTCGAAAATGCACCCATGAATGGCATGCTTGTGCTTTGATGTCTAATGGAAGAATATGAAAGTGTAATGGGTGATAAAAAACTTTTACTAGGTGGTTTTTGGTGGAATTGATAAAAAAGACCTAATTGTAAAAGTTGTAAAAACTATGTGTAAGTGTGTGAATAAATAAAAATGTGGGTTGGTATAATAGAGAAAATGATGCAGCTAGGCTTGAATAATGAGAAAAATGGGTACTTTTCATTTTACGAGCCTAGGGATAATTTCATAATTTTGTGAAATTTTATGGGCAAAATTGTAATTTTGCCATATTGTGATTTTCGGACTGAATTAAATAGTAAGTGTATTAAATGAGCTAAATGTGCTATTATAGATCAAGAGGGACGAGGGATAGACCTTGACTAAGGAAAAGGCAAGGTTGTGGATTAAATCACAAATTGTCATATTTTGCACCGAGGTAAGTTGTGTGTAAGTAATTCAACAATTCCATTATTATACATTTAATAATTGATATTCTATGATATATGTATAATTTTCCTATTGAAATTGGCTTGTGACAATTTAATGAAAGTTTGGTGATAGCCTTATATCTTAGAAGTCTCGGGTAACCCTGAGGAATGCTTAGGATTCAGACATCATGACACCACGATTAACGAGATCCTGTGTAAGACCATGTCTGGGACATGGCATCAGCATTGATATGTGTGCCAGTGTAAGACCATGTCTGGGACATGGCATCGGCATTGATATGTGTGCCAGTGTAAGACCATGTTTGGGACATGGCATCAACGTTGATATGAGAGCTAGTGTAAGACCATGTCTGGGACATGGCATCAACGTTGATATGAGAGCCAATGTAAGACCATGTCTGGGACATGGCATCGACATTGATGTGTGTGCCAGTGTAAGACCATATCTAGGATATGGCATCAGCCTCGGTATGTGATTTCATGTAAGACCATATCTGGGATATGGCGTTGATATGAGATTTCGTGTAAGACTATATCTGGGATATGGCAACAGTATATAGACCCATGTAAGACCATGTCGGGGACATGGCTTTGGTATTTTATGTGTGTGTGATGATTTGAACGTCTTTTAAGATTCTGGGTAATTCAACGGGCCATTCCAGGCTATGATTAAGAATGTGGGGTAGAATGAGTATAATGCATGGTACAGGTATGCACGTAAACCTTATGAGTTTTGGACTCAATTCATCTTAGGAAATTTGGTATGGGTATGAAAGAGTAAGATAAGCAATATGTTCAAATATATTTTGTAACGCCCTGAACATGGGCCTAGAAGTATTAGGTCTTGAGCGTGGGAGTAGTTAGGAAGCTACTCATAAATATTTGGTTGTGCAAGAAAGTGACACAATTGAGTGGTTGGCTTAGTGGTTGTGTGCTTTGGAGGTGTGTGGGAAGTCATGGGTTCAAGCCTTGGCTTCCATAAAAAAATTGGTTTTTAAGGATAAAACCCTTGTCTCTGGTCAGTAGGGCTCTTAAACAAAATTCAGTAAAGTATGACATAAAAACCCTGCTAGCCTAGTGGTAAGTGGCGTGTTGAGTATGCTATTGGTCTGAGGTTCGAATCCTTGCTTGTGCAAATGGAGATTATTTTTATTGATGGCCATAGGAGGTAGTAGAGTTTGACCGAAACATTGTAGAATGGAGTGGAGTTTGAATTGGTCATGGAGAGATTGTAGGAGGGAGTTGAAGAGTGATATGAGGAGAAATTTTAGGAGAAAATCAAGGGAAGTGGGGTAAGAGGGAGTAGTGGGATGTTTGGGAACACTGGGCACTTTGGAAATTCAGCTTTTGTGAGTTGGAGGACTCCATTTCGGTTTTGGTAAGCATTATGGGGCATTCTTTGTTTTGGTAGCTGATTATTTGGTTTTTCGGAAGGTTTAGTGCAGTTTTGCTTACTTTTTTTTTGGGGTGAAGATTTTTGCTACGGCTTCTATTTTCTTTCTTACTGAACACTCATTTCTCCCTTTTCCTCAACTATACTTCTTGAAACCGAGTGCTTTTCACCTTTCTCCTTCTCTTCATCCTAACTTGTAACGCCCCAAATTTGGCCTAGAAGTATTGGGCCTTGAGTATGGGTTGTAAGGAGGTTGTATATAAGTATTTAATTCTGACTCTTAGTGTCGGAATATATCTCTTTTTGCTCTCCGTTTTAGGTTATTGGTGTGTCACGGAATTGACCATTTGGGAAGCTAATTGGTGTTGTCGAATACAACCTTTGTTGACAGTTTTCTTCGTTCACTTTTGTTTTTACTTCTCTTTTTCCTGGCTGAATATACTATCTTTTGTTTCTTCATCTTTTGTCCCAATCACTTCCCTTACCATCATTTCTTTCACTATACTGATTTCTTTTCAGTTTTCCCCTAAGTGACATACAATTTTTGTTCTTTTGGCATAACCTTTTAATCTTTTCATTGCTTTTCCTTTTGGCATAACCTCTATATTTGGTTCTTGGCCGATTGCTTTTCTCTTCTGCTACTGACATACAATTTTGGTTTACAAGGGTTCTGATAGACTGGTTTTCAGTGAAGCGAATGAGTTTCTGAAGGTAGTCACCAGAACCATTTTCTTACCACGTGATTTAAGCATTTCGACAGGAAAGGGTGTAGTCATCTTTCGATTAACATTGCAAGCGGACCGAGTCACACACTTTGGTTAAGGGTCGGTATTAAGAGATTTCTCGCGCGATTATACAGTAAAAGGTGTGTAACTGTACACTATAAACCATTACTATTGATAAGCCGAAAAAGGAGTGTAATTACACCCCTATTGAATTGTGAATCGATGAAAGCCGAAAAGTCGAAAAGCCAAAAAGTCAAAAAGTTAAAACTTCAGCATTTGATGCCTCACGAGCGTGTGATCGCTCATGGGGTAAATCGAGCCCACAAATCATGGGTGATAGACTGCAAAGGTCACCACAGGTGTTTTCGTGGACTGAGGCTGTTGTGGGCCTCGATAGGCCATAATGGGCCGAATAGGCCCAATAGGCCCGTGGGCCTGCATGGGTAAATTTCAATATTAAGTGGGAAGTAGATAGACTTGTCATGTCACACGCATCACTCAAGTTGTTTTTGGGCCTCGATAGACCAAAATGGGCCTTGTGGGCCCAATGGATCATGGGCCCCACGTGGATAAAATCAATGGTAAGTGTCAAATTATGAGCTGGGCTATAGTGTTCGCATAGCCATGACTGAAATTGGGATAAATAGGCCAATGAGCATTCAGGCCTACTTGGTCTGAGTAATGGGCTTAGGCCCATTTGCACAGTTATGTCAGTTTAGGTTACTTAAGTTGTTCGAGACAACAGTGGACTATCTGATGGGTCATAAATACCCTCGGTTTGGAAAATGACTGTAATGCCCCTGTAGGGAAAAACGATCGTAATACCCTTGTATGGTAGAATGACGATTATGCTCTTATGTTCCGTTTCACTGAGGTGCTAATGTTTTACATATATGATTGTATTGACTATGAACTTGCATACACGCAATACTTATGACATGACATACTGCATGGGGTTGGGTTATTATTGACGGAGGAAGTGTAAGACTTGTAGCCGTTCTGTACAAGGCTTTCAGCCTTTCTCCGATACTTATGGCTTATAGTCGTTTTGTTAACTGGCAGTGTTGCTATGATATTTACGGCCTTTAGCCGTTCTGTCTACAGCGTTGAGTCATTCTATTGACTTTGTAATATCCCAAATTAGGGCCTAATCAGAATAGTGGTTTTGTGACCACAAATTTGAGATAGAAATAATTATTTTATGATTATTTTGAGGTCTATGATATGATTGCATGATTGTGTGAAAATTTCGTGAAGAAATTCTATGCATAAAGTGCTTAATTTGAAGTTAGGGACTAAATTGAATAAATTGTAAAACTTGCATTCTAGAAGTTTCCAGTATGAAATTGCTTTGAAATATTAATTAGGAAGTCTTAAATAGCAATTTGACCAATTTCAAAGTTTATGGACAAATAATGGACATGAATGGAATTTTTGGAAATTTTAGTAGTAAGGGCATTTTGGTCATTTAGAGGTAAAATGAATTAAAATACAACATTAAAAGCCAATTTTGCTCATCTTCTTCACCATGGACGTGTATACCAAGGGAGACTCCATGGCTAGGGTTTCCAAGCTTCCAAGCTCGATTGTAAGTTTGTTCTAGCCTCGTTTTTAATGATTTTTACGTTTTTGGAGTCCCGATAACTTGATTTAGCTTATGCTAGCAATAATTCAACCTAGGGTTCATATTTGGAAAAATACCCATAGGTGAAATTTGTGTATTTTGGTGTTTTATGATAGATTATGAGTTTTTAAATTATGTTAGACAACTTGTGCTACTCGATTTTAAGTGAAAACGAGTAAAAGGACTTAATCGGTAAAAATACCTAATAGTCATAAGTACATGTTAGAGTGAGAATTTGATGTTGCCATAGAAGGGAAAAATGATCAGCATGTCATAAAACATAAAAAAATAGGATGAAGTTTAATTTCCGAACCTTGGGGAAAAAGTGCAAATATGCAAAAGTTTAGGGGTCAAAATGAAAATTTTTAAAAATATGATTTTTGGACCCGTATGAATAGTGTGACTAATTATTAGGCTAAATGTGATATTATAGATGAAGGAAATCGAGATTCGGGCTTAAATCGGGAAAATATAAGGTTATGGACTAAAATGGTAAATTGCTGTTTCTGGATCGAGGTAAGTTCGTATGGTAATAATAATGCAATGTTATGTTTGAATTATATTTCTTACTATTATTGCATATATTTTATGATTTAATAATGTTATGTTTGAATTATATTTCTTACTATTATTGCATATATTTTATGATTTAATATATTGGAAAAGTTGATGGAATGGCGTTTATGATGTGGAAATATGACATGAAAGAATGTTACATGAAATGCAAGAAAATGAAGATACATGACAAGTGATACATGAAATATGTGATATATGTTATGTAAATTCTTAAAAGCTGATTTGATATTTGAGTTGTGTCTTATTATACTATGAATGGACAATTGGTACTATGGATAGTGAGATCGACACTTCGAGTAAATTCGTACATAAAAATTTATCGATTCTTTTTATGTTATTATATTTTGATATCGTATGAAATGTGGCTACCTATCAAATGGTTATTTGATGTAAATTATGAATTTAAATTGATTACAGACAATTTAGTAAAATGTTGAAAACTGAGGAATTTCCCGATTGAACCTTCGGAATAAAAATGATACGAATGATCTATTGTGAGGTCGGATGTGTAGTACTAAGTGCAGGCTACTATGCGTACCCGATAACTGTGATCACGTGTGTAGTACTAAGTGCAGGCTACAACGTGTATCAGATGGTTAGGTCACGTGTGCAGTACTAAGTGCAGGTTACTACGTGTACCAGATAATTGGTCACGTGTGTAGTACTAGGTGCAGGCTACTACGTGTACCGGATAATTGGTCACATGTGTAGTGCTATGTGCAGGCTACTATGCATATCAGATAGCTTTGGCTACAAGTGTGAAAATATGTGCAGGCAATTGAGTATCAGTTATTATTCCGAAGAGTTCAACGGGAAAATCGATTAAGTAAAAATACAATTGAACATGATTATATGATTAATAAGTGTAGGTATATGTTTATGAAAAATTATGAGCAATGTGCTCGATAATTGGGTGAATTTCGATAAGACAAAATGGATTAAGTGGAACTATGTAAGAATGAGTTTTAGTGGTAAAACAGTGTTGGCCAACAACAGTTGCATGACTTTGAAAATTCACTAAAAATTGTGGAAGTTGAATAAAAACTCCATTTCTTTAGTATTGGCATGTCGGCTTGGGGTTGGAGATCGTCGGAGGCAAAATCACACTATCAAATTATCATTTTTGGGAAAATTAATTCAAATATTAGAAATATCAAGTGAGTGGCATGTATAGGAAGTTGGTTTGTGATATGTATTTTTATTATGATTTTGACCTTACGTATCAGTCTGCATTGAGTTATCGTATATGATCATGAGATGTGGTCCTTATCCATTATGGTTTATAAGTTTAATTAATCATGCCATGTCATACGTTTTGATGTGATAATATAGTTATCTTTGTTTGTTATGCATGTGTTCGAAAAGTTTTGAATTAAATGAAATTTTATGACCCCGTTTTCGTCAATGTGTATTGTTAAGCCTGGTAATGCCTTGTACTCTGTTCCGGCCTTGGATACGGGTAAGGGGTGTTACAGACTTAGTGCCGAAACTAGTGTTAACCTTGGTGTGTTGGCTGGGTGGGTTGATTTTATCCCCACATGGTGTGTTGGTTGGTACGGGTGGTCTATTGGTTGGACTAGGCTGGATATATGTCTGCATATCTACATCTGATACTGATTCTGTACTGGGCATAGGCCCACCTAATTCAATTAATGGGCTAGGCCCAATTGTTACTAATATTGAGAATGGGCTAGGCCAAATTTATTCTGATGAGGGCTGAGACCCAAGTGAAATTGTATTGGGCTTAGGCTCATACATATTGTTCTGTTACTGTAATGGGCTTCGGCCCAGACTAATTCTAAATTCTATCTGCTTACTAACTGTTTTAATTTAGGAGGGGATTACACACTGAGTTTTCATAAACTCATCCCGTTTATTAACTGTGCAGGTAATCCCCAGCCTTAGGCGATTTGGAGTCGCGAGAGACTTGGAGGTGGCCACACGACCGCTGATGCTCTACTGTAGACTTTTTATTTGAATTTTATGCTTTGGGGTTTTAATTCTATAATAAGGCCTTTGAGGGATTAAATTTTTAATTGGGCTTTTGATTTCCTTATTCAAAAATGCTAAACACGAATTTTTAAAAATTAATAACTATTTTCAAAAACACTTAGAAACAAACGTTTTTATATTTCAAACTTTAGTAGGTTTCACGATTTGAAATAACTTAAAGTATCAATGCCAGGCATTAAGTAAACATTTTTGACGAGATGACTTGCTAACCCCGAGCAAAAAGGTTTTAATTATAAAAATGAACTTTTAATGACAACTCGATTTTGGAACGATGCTTTGATGTGACATGCCAGATTCGGCCATAACGTCTAGGCTGAGTTTGGGGTGTTACATTTATTGGTATCAGAGCCTGGGTTGCAAAATTCGGCTGTGGAATGGGTTTCTAAAATTTGAATTTCAAAAAGTTGTTTCCACATATGTGATATGTTTGAGATATTTCTTTTGAAAAGTGTGGCACACTGACTCTCCGGCACCGAATCTCTAAGTTTCTAAAACTATTGTTTGTTTCATTGAAAAGCAGTAGATAGAAATATAGTGATTTCTTAGATATTAGACGGTATTGCTACATGTAAACTTAGAGTTTGTATTTCTCTGTGTATGTTCTGGAAATAGTATACGTGTGTTATTTATCCTCTTGATAGTTAGATGGTTTGGTGTGTGCTTCTATTGTTAGGATCAGAGTGCGCAGCAAGAGTGTTGTGTGGTAGGCTAGGTTGTGCGACTATTCTGATAGTTGGAAAATTCGAGGATGAAATTTCTTTAAGGGGTTAGAATTGTAATGCCCCAAATTTGGGCCTAAAAGTATTGGGCCTTGAGTATGGGTTCGTAAGAAGATTGTATATAAGTATTTAATTATGCAAGGAAATGACACAATTAAATGTCTGGTCAAGTGGTTTAGGGTTCTGAGAGGACTGGGAAAAGTCCCGGGTTTAAACCTGGGCTTTAGCAAAATTTTTGGTTTTAAGTCAATAGAACCCTAAATGCTTGGATGAAAGCCTTTTAAATTATTGTGTTAAAAAAATGACACAAGGAAGTATGTGGTCTAGTGGTTGGGGCGTCATTAAGGTTGTAAGGGAGCCTAGGTTCAAGTCTTGGCTCTTGCAATTTATTTTGGTTTTTCTTTTAAAGGAACCTGAACTTTGGCTTATAGACCCTATAATTAATTGAGGATATGTTGGTGGCACAAGAGAGCTTGTGGCAGAGAGGCAAGTGGCATGTGAGTATGTGAGAAGGGCAAGGGTTCGAATCCCCTTGCAAGCAAAACACAACTATTTTGCTACATGGGGATGGTAAGTGGTTGAATTGGATTGAAACTCTGAAAGGTTGTTGTCGACTTGGTAAAAGGGTGAAGTTTGAACTGGTCATGGTTGTTGAATTGAATTTGAATTGGGGAAAGCTAGAGTAAATCAAGGAGGGATAGGGGGAAAGATTTCAAGAGAAAGTCAAGGAGTTCAAATTAGGGAAAGTTGTAGCCGATTGGGGGTTTGGAATAAGCAAATTCTGCTATGAGATGTTTCTCCTCTCGTTTTAGTGAGTTTTAGTCATTCTTTGTTTGTGACTCTTAGTGCCGAATTATATCTCTTTTTGCTCTTCGTTTTGGGTTATTGGTGTGTCGCAGAGTTGACCATTTGGGAAGCTAATTGGTGTTGTCGAATACAAGCTTTGTTGACGGTTTTCTTTGCTCACTTTTGTTTCTACTTCTCTTTTTCCTGGCTAAATATACTATCTTTTGTTTCTTCATCTTTTGTCCCAATAGCTTCCCTTGCCATCACCTCTTTCACTATACTGATTTCCTTTTAGTTCTCCCCCAATTGATTTCCCTTTTAATCTCTTCATTGTTTTTCCTTTTGGCATAACCTCTGTATTCGGTTCTTGGCCGACTGCTTTTCTCTTTTACTAGTGACATATGATTTCAGTTGAAAAGGGTTCTGACAAAATGGTTTTCAGTGAAGTGAAGGAGTTTCTGAAGGTAGTAACCGGAACCGTTTTCTTACCACACGATTTAAGCATTTCGGCAGGAAAGGGTGTGGTCATCTTTTGATTAACATTACAAGCAGACCGAATCACACACTTTGGTTAAGGGTTGGTACTGGGAGATTTCTCGGGCGATTCTGCAGAAAAAGGTGTGTAGCTGTACACCGTAAACCATTATATCAAAAAGCCGAAAAAAGAGTGTAATGACACCCCTGTTGAACTGTAAATCGGCGAAAGCTGAAAAGTCGAAAGCCTAAACATCGGCATTTGAGGCCTCGCGAGCGTGCGATCGCTCGTGGGGTAAATCGAGCGTACAAATCATGGGCGATAGACTGCAAAGGCCACCACGTGCAATTTCGTGGACTGGGGCCGTTATGGGCCTCAATAGGCCATAATGGGCCGAATAGGCCCGTAGGCCAGCGTGCATAATTTTCACTATTAAGCAGGAAGTACATAGACCTGTCATGTCGCGCACATGACTCAGGTTGTTTTTGGGCCTCGATGGATCGAAATGGGTCGTGTGGGACAAATGGGCTTGTGGGCCCCATGCGGATAAAATCCATGGTAAGTGTCAAATTATGAGCTGGGCTATGGTGTTCGCATAGCCGTGACTGAAATTTGGCTAAATGGGCCACACGAGCGTGTGGGCCCACTTTGGCCGAGTAATCGCCTTTAGGCCCATTTGCACTGTTATGTTTGTTTAGGTTACTTAAGTTGCTTGAGGCGACGGTGGACTATCTGATGGGTCATAAATACCCCCAGTTTGGAAAATGACCGTAATGCCCCTGTAGGGAAAAATGACCGTAATGCCCCTGTATGGTAGAATGACGATTATGCTCTTATGTTTCGTTTGACTGTGGTGTTTATGATTTACATAAATGATTGTACTGAGTATGACTTTGCATACACGTAATATTTATAACATGACATACTGCATGGGGTTGGGTTATTATTGACGGAGGAAGTGTACGGCTTGTAGCCTTTCTGTACAAGGCTTTCAGCCTTTCTATGATACTTATGGCTTATAGATGTTCTATTAACTTGAAGCGTTGCTATGATATTTATGGCTTTTAGCCTTTCTATCTACAGCGTTTATCCGTTCTGTTGACTTAGTGCCGCTACCGGTGCTAAGCTTGGGGTGTTGGCTGGGTGGGTCGATTTTATCCCCACGTGGCGTGTTGGTTGGTACGGGTGGTGTATTGGTTTGACTGGGCTTGATATCTGTCTCCATATCTGCATTTGATATTGATTCTGTATTGGACTTAGGCCTTGTGACAGCCCTAAAGTGACCCTAGTCGGAAAGCGGTCTCGGGACCGCTAGACCGAGTCACCAAATTATTTGAATGTGATAATTATTGCCTAAAATATGTGAATATAAATGTGTGAAAGTTTTAAGCTTCGATTTAGTTAATTGCATGTGAATTTAGTTGATAGGACTTATGTGAGAAAATTTAGAAATGTGCTAGGCAAATGTAAGTGGCCTAATAGTGCATGTAATCAAAGGGGTGGACTTGCATGTCAATTTCCCCCCATTTAAGTACTAGTGGCCGGCCATGACAAGGGATGATGGGCAAAACATGTCATGAAACATGTTGTGTTAATGGAAAAATAAAATAAGAAGCATGGGCAATAAACTAATAAGAAATGGAAGGAAGAAAACAAAAAAAAAATGTGTGTGAGTGTTCCCCCCCATTGCCGTGAGTTGGAGAAAAGAAAAGAAATTGTTCATCCTTTTTCATTTCTTTTGGCCAAAAATTCTAAGGAAGAAGGAAGGAGTTCTTGCTTCATGTTTGGTTTGGCCATACTTGTATCTAGATTAAGGTATGTTTGAGGTTGTGCTATGAGATTCATGCATGTTTTTAGTTGCTAGCTTGAGTTCTAATTAGCCCATGGTTCAAATCTTTGCTATGTCATGGGGATGATATTCGGCCTAGGTGGATTTTGTGTTAATGCCATTGCATGCTAAATATGAAGCTTGTTAATGATACATGTGATGGTGGATTGATGACTCTTGGATTTTCTTTTTAGCATTTTTGAGTGAGACATTAAGTTCTTTGTTTAACCATGACCAAAATTAAAATGGTATGGTGTTGTGATGTATTCGGCCATGGTATATCCATAAGTATGATTTATGCTTATTGCATGGTAGGTAAGATTTGTGTTTTGGATTTATGTTCATGTTTAGTTATAATCAACTTTGAGATTCGGCTCTTGCACATATATATATTTGTTTGCACATGACGTATTGGTATGACATATACAATATCTCAAGGTATATATTTACATATGATGGTGTTTCGGTTATGGAGTACATGATGGATGCGTATTGAGTTATAATATGTAATGCATTAGTTAGTAAAAGGTATGCCATTTGTGTGTGGTATTGAGTATATAATTGGCCTCAACATAGACATGCATAATCGGCCACATGAATGAGTACATAGGTTGATGTGTTGTTCGGCCATAGGTAAGCATATTGAAGGCTTTATCTTGACTTAGAAAATTCGGCTAAGGAGAGTATTAACTAATGTGTTGAGTTTGATTCATGATTCTGTACGTATGTGACTTTAATGTCTAATGAATATATGTGGGCCAAGTACCTTGAGTTCCTCTTTTCGATGCTCAAATGATTAAATCAATTTATTTGTTAAATTAAGCTCAAGAGCAAAGGGGAACTAAATCCGATAAAGGGAAGGAAAAAGTGGTCGAATAGCCATCGGAATCGTTCGACAACATCCGAGGTAAGTTTTCGAGTAATGGGACTTAAATTATGATTCGATTAGATTATGTCTTAAGTAAATCAAAATCATGCTCTTGTATGTGGCTATTGAGCCGAAATTGTAAATGTGATAAGTGTCTTGTGTTTGAGCTTTGGTAATGAAAATGAAATATGAATGTGTCATGACTTATTGATATATGTGCATGGTTACTCGAATGATATCCGGGCTAAGTCCCGAAGGCTTTTGTGCTAAGCGACTACATCCGGACTAAGATCTGAAGGCATTTGTGCTAGCGACTAAATCCGGGCTAAGTCCCGAAGGCATTTATGCTAGTGACCATATCCGGGCTAAGACCCGAAGGCCTTGTGCGAGTGGTTATATCCGGCTAAACCCCGAAGATGCTTGATTTGGGAATGAGCGATCTTGCTGTAAAAAAAATTAAATTAATACGCTCGTAAAATCCCAGCGATGAGGTATGTTTCGTGTGTGCTTTGAATTAGTTGATCCCTTACAAATCTGTATTCGCTCAGTCGATAAATGAGCTACCGGCCTTTGGCTAAGTTGATCTTTTGTGTATGAACATAAGGGTTGGTAATGTGAAGTAAGTATGATATTGAGAATTTGTGCATATGAAATTATCCGTTTAGCTATATGAATGCTATACTTTTGTTGTGCTGGAATCCCTTGCTCAAAACTTACTAAGCATAAATTGCTTACTCCGTTTCTTTGTTTCTCTGTTTTATAGATTTTGGCTCGTCAGCTATCGGACTCGGGATTTTTGGAAGTCAAAGTCTCCCACACTATCAAAGCCCTCTTTTGGTACAATTTTGGTTGAACTTTGAAATGGCATGTATAGGACTACCCTTCTTGTTGTTGGTCATGTACCCATGGATTTTGTGTAAATTTGGATAGCCATGCGAAAATGGCTTGTATACGTTTTTAGCATAGTACTATAATCGTTTTGTATGTTGATCACTAAGAGGTATGGAAATGTATGGAAACGATTAGCCATTGGAATGGTTAATCATGATTATACTTTGTGCTATGTATGCAAAAAAAAAGGGGGCTAATTGAATCATGGAAACTATGAAATAGGTAAAGTCCACCTTAAAGGCAGATGCTGACAGTAGCAGCGATGTGGATGTGAAAAATCACTAAAAATAGTAGGAATGGAATTAAATAGTGAATAAATTATGTAAATGAACCCTGATGAATCTACTTTCATATGGAAGAAACGAAACGGTCATATGAGTTGTATGTTAAGAGATATTTAGGTTTTCGTGAAACAGGGCCAGAACAGTTTCTGGATTCCCTGTTCCGACTTTGGAAATTCATTATAAATTAACCAGAGATAATTAGGAGTCATTCCATATATTTATAGATTCCTATTTGAGTCTAGTTTCTATAGAAACAAACGGCATCAGTATTGAAGCCCTGTACAGGGAGATATCCAAGTCGTAATGCGCGAAGGTCAGTGTAGTCGATCCCTGTAACATGGGAGACTTTAACTAATAAACTGTACTAATTGGCCCGACCAAAAATTATAGAAAAAAAATTGTAGATGCATATATGATTCTAGTTTCAGAGAAAAATCACGAAACTGATTTTCGAGTTGTGGAACTCAAGATATGATTTTTAAGGTGACACAGACACAGTTAGCCAGCTGTCTGGAAATTTTTAAAATGAACTGTGCAAGTAAATGAACTAAGTCGGTCAGCACCTCGTGTTCGACTCCGGCAACGGTCTCGGGCACGGGGTGTTACAATTTTATTGGTATCATAGCACGGTTTAGTCGATTCTAGGACTACCGTAATACGTTTGGGTCTAGCTATACATGCCATTTTGTGATTATTTGATTGTGTGGTGATTTCTGACAATTGAAAATGTGTTTATTTATAGTAATGGATCCCGATCCCGACCGAGCGGTAGCTGATGATCTTGAGAGTGTGGCACCTGCTCCCACACAAGGGACAGCACCGGCGGACTCTCAACTGATTGCTAGCAATCCGAATGATGAGGCTAGGCAAGCTTTTTATAGCGTGATGAATGATTGGTTCAACCAATACATTCGAACTAATACGGCTGTTCCACAACCTCCATTCCCGACTAATACAACCCCCGCACCTACAATACCTCCGGTAACTGACCAAATAAGGTCAAATAAGCCCCCAGTTGACAGAATCCGAAAATATGGGGCTACTGAATTTAAAGCTACGGATAGCGACGATGCCGAGCAAGCTGAATTTTGGTTGGACAACACTATCCGGGTACTCGATGAGCTATCTTGTACACCCGATGAATGCCTAAAGTGTACGATCTCCTTGCTACGCGATTCTGCCTACTATTGGTGGAGTACTCTGACTTCTGTTGTGCCCCGAGAGCTAGTAACTTGGGAGTTTTTCCAAACTGAGTTTCGGAAAAAGTCTATCAGTCAGAGACTTGTTGATAAAAAACGGAAGGAATTTCTTGAGCTTAAGCAAGGTTCTATGTCAGTTACTGATTACGAGCGAAAATTTGTTAGACTTAGTAGATACACTCGGGAATGTGTTTCGTCCAAGGCTATCATGTGTAAACGCTTCGAGGATGGGTTGAATGAAGATATAAAAATGTTCGTTGGCATTCTTGAAATACGAGAGTTCGTAGTACTTGTCGAGCGAGCTTGTAAAGCCGAAGAGCTTAGAAAAGAAAAACAAAAAGTTGATGTGGGAACTGGAAAGTTTCGTAAAAGATCCTCAGGAAAGTCTCTTCAACAGGCATCGAAGAAATTTCGAGATGATGTGGGCCGGTCTAAAGGCACTTCGGGCCTTTTTAGACGAGATCGTGATCGACCCCCTGTGGGTACACGAGGCACTTCGGTCGCCAGTGTTGGAAATGAACGTCGAGACAGAACGGAGTGTCAGCATTGTGGTAAATGGCATTCGGGGAGCTGTAGGTTCCATGACCGCTCCTGCTATAAGTCTGGATCAGCTGACCACTTTATCAAGGATTGCCCGAGGTTGCCTGAACAAAATGTAAGTCGGAGTGGGAAACCAGGTGCTACTACTGCTCGGGGTAGACCGTCTAGAAACACGGGCAATGCTAGTGGCGGTCAGAGAGGATCTAGAGATGCTACAACCAGATCTGAGGCTCGTGCACCTGCTAGAGCTTATGCTATACGTGCCCGCGAGGATGCTTCTTCGCCTGATGTTATTACCGGTACTTGTACTCTCTTTGATACTAATGTAATTGCTTTGATTGACCCCGGTTCTACTCATTCTTATATATGTGAAACCTTAGCATCCAGTAAGACTTTACCTATTGAGTCTACTGAGTTCATAATTCGGGTGTCAAATCCCTTGGGTCGTTACGTGCTTGTTGCCAAAGTGTGTAAGAAATGTCCCTAGTAATTCGAGGTTCCTGTTTTCCGGCGGACTTGATGCTTCTGCCGTTTGATGAATTTGATGTTATTCTCGGGTTGGATTGGTTGACCGTGCATGATGCGGTTGTGAATTGCAAAAGCAAGACTATTGATTTGAGGTGCGCAAATAACGAAGTAATCCGAGTTGAGTCTACGGACTTGGATGGGTTGCCAGCTGTAATATCCTCAATGTTGGCTCAGAAATATGTAAGAAAGGGGTATGAAGCATACCTTGCATATATACTTGATAACAAGGAATTAGAAAAGAAACTTGAGTCGGTATCAGTAATTTGTGAATACCCGAATGTTTTTCCCGAAGAATTACCGGGTTTGCCACCTGTGTGGGAGGTAGAGTTTGGTATTGAGCTTGTACCTGGGACTACGCCGATTTTGATAGCTCCGTATCGTATGGCACCAACTGAGTTAAAAGAGTTGAAAGCTCAGCTGCAAGAATTGACGGATAGAGGTTTCGCTCGACCAAGTTTCTCACCTTGGGGTGCACCAGTATTGTTTGTGAAAAAGAAGGACGGAACCATGAGGTTGTGCATTGACTATCGTCAACTGAATAAAGTGACGATAAAGAATAAATATCCGTTACCGCGTATTGATGATTTGTTTGATCAACTAAAGGGAGCCTCAGTGTTTTCAAAGATAGATTTGAGATCGAGTTATTATCAGTTGCGGATTCGAGATTCGGACGTACCCAAAACTGCTTTCAGAACGAGGTACGGTCACTACGAGTTCTTAGTGATGCCGTTCGGGCTCACTAATGCCCTTGCGGTATTTATGGATTTGATGAATCGGATCTTCAGACAGTATTTGGACCGGTTCGTAGTTGTGTTCATTGATGACATCTTGGTCTATTCAAGAGATGAGACCGAACATGCTGAGCACCTGAGATTAGTGTTGCAAATTTTGCGGGATAAGCACTTATATGCTAAGTTCAGTAAGTGTGAGTTCTGGTTAAGAGAGGTTAGCTTCTTGGGTCATGTGGTATCCGCATCGGGTATTCGAGTTGACCCGAGCAAAATTTCAGCCATACTTAACTGGAAGCCTCCAAGAAATATTACCGAAGTTCGGAGCTTCTTGGGGCCCGCCGGTTATTACCGACGATTTGTAAAAGGTTTCTCGATGATAGCCACACCAATGGCGAAGCTACTTCAAAAGGATGTTAAGTTCGAATGGACGGAGAAATGTCAGAAAAGTTTCGATCAATTGAAAACTTATTTGACTGAAGCTCCAATTTTAGTGCAACCCAAATCAGGCAAAGAATTTGTCATTTATAGTGACGCATCCCTACTTGGGTTGGGTTGCGTATTGATGCAAGAAGGTCGAGTTGTGGCCTATGCGTCGAGACAATTGAAGCCACACGAGAGAAATTATCCGACCATGATCTCGAACTAGCCGCCATCGTATTTGCTTTGAAAATATGGCGACATTATTTGTTTGGTGAGAAGTGCCATGTATTTTCGGATCACAAAAGTCTCAAATATTTGATGACCCAGCGAGACTTGAATCTGCGACAAAGCGTTGGCTTGAGTTATTGAAAGATTATGAGCTTGTCATTAATTATCACCCGGGAAAGGCTAATGTGGTTGCGGACGCCTTAAGCCAGAAATCACTGTTTGCTTTGCGAGCGATGAATGTACGCTTGTCTGTTCTACCCGACAATGTGTTAGTAGCTGAATTAAAAGCCAAACCATTATTGATTCATCAAATTCGTGAAGCTCAGAAAGTCGATGATGAATTGGATGCAAAACGGGCTGAGTGTGTTCCGAACAAGGAATCGGAGTTTCAAATTGATGATGATGATTCTTTGAGGTTCAGAAGTCGTTTGTGTGTTCCAAGGAATTCGGAACTCATTTCGATGATTCTGAACGAAGTCCATTGTAGCCGAATGTCAATTCACCCGGGGAGTACGAAAATGTACAACGATTTGAAACGTAGGTTTTGGTGGCATGGTATGAAACGAGACATCTCCGACTTTGTTTCGAGATGTTTAATATGTCAACAAGTGAAAGCGGAACATCAAGTGCCTTCAGGATTACTTCAGCCGATCATGATACCTGAGTGGAAATGGGATCGAGTCACAATGGACTTTGTGTCCGGACTGCCATTGTTAGCAAGTAAGAAGGATGCGATTTGGGTTGTTGTTGATAGACTGACTAAGTCGGCTCACTTTATCCCCGTGCGTACGGATTTTCATTGGATAAATTAGCTGAATTGTACGTTTCTCAGATTGTGAGATTACACGGGGTACTGATTTCTGTTGTGTCGGATAGAGATCCTAGATTCACCTCGCGATTTTGGAAGAAATTGCAAGAAGCTTTGGGTACCAAGCTGCATTTTAGCACCGCTTTCCATCCACAAACCGATGGTCAATCCGAGCGGGTAATTCAGATACTTGAGGATATGTTGAGATGTTGCATCCTTGAGTTTAGTGGTTCATAGGAACGGTATTTACCATTGATTGAATTCGCTTACAACAATAGTTTTCAATCAAGTATTTACCATTGATTGAATTCGCTTACGAGGCTTTGTATGGGCGTAAATGCCGTACACCATTGTTTTGGACCGAGCTCGGTGAAAGTAAAATTTTCAGAGTGGATTTGATTAAAGATGCTGAACAGAAAGTAAAAGTAATCTGTGAAAGTCTAAAGATAGCCTCAGATCGCCAGAAGTCGTACGCGGATCTGAAACGAAAAGACATTGAGTATCAGGTGGGAGATAAGGTGTTTCTTAAGTTTCACCTTGGAAAAAGATACTCAGATTTGGGCGTAAGGGCAAATTGAGTCCGAGGTTCATCGGGCCATACGAAATATCCAAACGAGTCGGTCCAGTTGCGTATCGATTGATTTGCCCCTGAACTTGAAAAGATTCACGACGTCTTTCATGTTTCGATGCTTCGACGCTATAGATCTGATCCATCGCACATAATTAGCCCATCAGAGGTTGAAATTCAAGCCGATATGAGTTATGAAGAAGAACCGATGCGTATCCTAGCTCGTAAAGAGAAAGAGTTGCGAAACAAAAGGGTTCCGTTAGTTAAGGTGTTATGGCTCAAACACAGGATCGAGGAAGCTACTTGGGAAACCGAGAGCTCGATGAAAGAACGATACCAAACCTATTTACCGGTAAGATTTTCGGGGACGAAAATTCTTAAGTGGGGAGAGTTGTGACAGCCTAAAGTGACCCTAGTCGGAAAGCGGTCTCGGGACGCTAGACCGAGTCACCAATTACTTGAATGTGATAATATTGCCTAAAATATGTGAATATAAATGTGTGAAAGTTTAAGCTTCGATTTAGTTAATTGTATGTGAATTAGTTGATAGGACTTATGTGAGAAAATTTAGAAATGTGCTAGGCAAATGTAAGTGGCCTAATAGTGCATGTAATCAAGGGGTGGACTTGCATGTCAATTTCCCCCATTTAAGTACTAGTGCGGCCATGACAAGGATGATGGGCAAAACATGTCATGAAACATGTTGTGTTAATGGAAAAATAAATAAGAAGCATGGGCAATAAACTAATAAGAAATGGAAGGAAGAAAAAAAAAAAAGATGTGTGAGTGTCCCCATTGGAGTGGAGAAAGAAAAAAAATTGTTATCTTTTCATTTCTTTGCCGAAATTCTAAGGAAAGAGGAGTTCTTGCTTCATGTTTGAAAGATTTGAATTGTATTAG